>NW_021940917.1:1103429-1234055 GCF_001715985.3 Manacus vitellinus | reverse complement strand
ATTGGATTTTGGGGCTATCTCAAACCATGACACAGGGCAAGAAGGGTTTAGGTTCAGGTGGAGTTAGCTAACTGTGAGGCTGTGCTTCCTAATGTTGCAAGGCTGGAAGTAAAAGATCTTCACCTTTTCCCTTCTCACAAACTTTACTTTCTTAGTATTTACATATATTTTTGGTCTTTTCCTCAATTAGATAATAAACATCCATCAGGACTTTTGGGTTTGCAGTGTTTTTGAGGTTTGGTTGCAGGTGGTATTGTTAGGGGTTTTTTGTTTGGTTTTCCTTTTTTTGGTAAGACACATGCTTGCTAAAGGAAAGGTAATTTTACAGTACCTTAATTGGAAAGCTGGCACCAGCACTGTCTATAATTTATTCCATGTTGTGGAGCCTACATGGTTCAATTAGATGTCATTGTTGTACCCTTGATTTCCATTTTCTGAGGAGAAGAAGGTTGAGATCTCTTTTTAAGCTCGTATTTCCCTGTCCAGAGTTCCCCAAGCCCTTGGGCCATAAACTCTCTTATAGGTGGATTAATCTGTGAAGAAGGGATTTGTACCCAAATGTAGCAAAATTTGCAGTTTATAATCTAATTTCCTAACAACAGGCATAAGAGTCTCCAAAACCCCTTGTGACAGGAATTTTATTGTTGTTGTTGTTTTTTCTTTTTTTTTTTTTGTACCGTTGAGTCTCCTTACTTATAAGAAAACAAAAACAAAAATCTAAACTCTAAGCTATTGGAGTAGTTGTTTATGTATACAGTCCTGGGTGGATGTAGTGCCAAGAAGCTATGGGATATGAGATTTGCCAAAACGTAATCCAGTTTTCTCATAGTTCAAGTCCAACCTCACATAAGCAGCAGTATTTGGAAATCAGGCGCAACCACTGGGCAAGTTGTCTGCCTGATCCTAAAAATGGAACAAAAGGTTTTAGCACTCCAGTAAACAGAGATTAAATCAAAAGGTTAAGCTTTGTCAGATAACAGTACATGTTTCTGTTTGAAAAAGTGCTTTTTTACCCTCTGTGTTACTTCAAAAAAGAGGTGGCTGTTTAGTTTGTCTACCCTTATGGAACAGCGATACCAGCAAAAGATGGTTTAGTCACTTGGTCCTACCATAAATATCTGAGTGTAGAAATTTCCTCCCTGGGCATTTAAATGCAATCTGTAATGAGGAGTACATCAGATTTTTAATATTTTTCAGCAGAAAATGAAGAGCAGTATGTGTTACTCCTGCTTTACATGCATGAAGAGACCTATTTGATCCTAAAGTCTTATTTACAACAGTTTTAGAGTAAGAAAAATGGCAAATAAAGAAGAAATGAGATCTGGCAAAAAAAGCATGTGGAAGCTTCATGAAATGATTGATGTATGGGTACTTCACTGTTTATTACCGGGGTGTTGGTTTAACTAAAGCAGATTTCCTGGAGACTGAAGGTTTCTCTTGTGCTCTGGAAGGAACTGTGTGTGCTGCTCCTTTCAGGTTTAAGGGGCTTGACAAAAAGAAGATCATGTAGGTAAACCTACCTGTAGTAAGGATTCTGTTCAAGGTACACCATTCCATAAAGGACAGAGAGAGAATGCTTGATATCTGCCAAAGTAAAGCATTCATGTGCTGATTAACATTCTGGTCACACTTGGAACATTGAATAGAAGGATTTTCATTCCTATGGTAAATGATCCTGTTCCACAGGAGCAAGTGGGACATTCTGATGCTGACCCTGAGAGAGTTTACATTCAGCTTGATCAAGAAAATAGTACCGATATTGTTGTAACAAGAGCTAGAGCACTTACAGCAGGTATTGACTGGAAGATAGCAATCCCAACGAAACAGCTGAGAAAGAAATTTCAAGAGAGGGTTCAGGAGAGACAAAGGAAATGATGCTGCCTGCTAAGGATTACATTCCTTTTTTTTCAGACCCGTACAACATATTAGTCCATTTCTAGCTGGCAAGGAATGGTACGAAGGACCATATAAAACAAAGATTGTGGGTAAGAGTAATAGTCTGAGACTGAAGTGAAGGAGATTAGTAAGGGAGGTTATGGAAGAGCCTTGAAATACCTCCCATTAATTATAAAGTTATGCAAGAGTAAGCCTTCTATCATAACAGTGCCACCCGCTAAGGAAACTAAGGCCTGATGCCCACCTAATGGCCGTCAATCATAGTAAATAAAAATATTTAGTGGCTGTGCAGTAATTACAGTTGTGCAGCCCTGAAATGCTGGTCTCCAGTTCTTCCTCCTAGTAATCAAACACAGTTGATGGAGAAAAGCACAAAACTTAACTATTCTTGTGCTAATATTTTGAAGCTTCCATGGATCTGGAGCAACATTTAAAAGCCACAAAAAGCACAATTTCATCCTTATTCACATAAATAATTGTGTTATATTAATTAAATGGGAGCAAGAATGTATGCTAGTGAAAGTAATTATCTGAAATTTGCTGGCACACAGAGGGTAAATAGCCAGCTGTCTGACTTCTCCCTTGGCATCTCAAAGGTTTCCAATTAGTATACACATTTGTTCAGAGGAAAAAGACAGCAAATCCATTCTGGATTGAAACAGCCTATGCAATTTGTTTCATAGTGATCTAGTATGTATTTAAAGGCTAGTAATATAGATGTGTCTACACAAATTTGATCTGTACATCAGAGCCCTCCACACACTGCCGTACACACTAGGGCACAGTAGTAGGCTTTTCTTCACAGGCATATTTGCAGTGAGAGTCCTATAATTGTAATATACTTGTCAGAGTAAAGTAACTACAAGAGTTGATGATGTGTGTGAGGAGTGATAATCATCTAACTTGAGGAGAGGCATATTTTTCCAATTTTGATCTTGTCTTTTGCAGTGGTTACACATTTGCATTTTATCAGACTACACTTGAATCATCTAGAACACGATTGGTGTTCCATAAGTAAAAGTTTATTAAAGCAAAGGAAACATTAAAATCCAAGGAAGTGTTACTCAAGTACGTAACACATAGGAGAGTTGAAGCTTCTAACAGGACTTGAAGTAGAAGCTTTTCTTTCTGTCTGGGTGAAAATCTACCATACAATGCAAGACATCTGACAAAATATTTGGAATGTTGTTGAATTCAGGAAAGAAAAGGATTTACATATCTGATACAAATCAAGGTAATAAATACAAGTTGGCTTGAAACTGGGTGGTGTTCTTTGAAATAGAGAATATTTTATATTTTTTTATATTGTGACTGTGTTGTTAATGTCCTTTCTAGATGGTACCACCTGTTGCACTTCTAGTTGGAATACATACATGTTCCTTAGGCTTATGATGAAGGACTATATCTTTGCTTGAAGATACCTGTGATTTTCTGTGGCTCGGTTTTATTATGGTAAGGCTATTTTTACTTATGCAGAATACACAGGGGTCATAAAAGTTTTGCTAGGTTGGCTAGTCTTGAAATCAAAACAATTGAGAGAATCATGTAGGTCTACATGAGCCAGTGGGGCCAGTTTCAGCTGACAAAAGATGGTCAGTCACTAGCACTCATGCAGAGTGGATCACAGAGACCGCACCTACAGACCAAGCAGCAGAGAACCTCAGTGATTCTGCCAGAAATACTCATGTTGTATTTAAATACCTCTGAAGAATCTACCTGATGGAAAATAATTCTGTTCTTTAAGCAAGAGGTGCAGCACTTCACAGTAAATTCTTCCATCATTCCAATATTAAGTTAATCTCATGTTTGGCTTTGTAGAAAGTTAATACAATATTAATAGATTAAGATTTAGTCTGGATTCTGAAGGTTGTATTAGACAAACCACTAAAAGTATTTTAAGCACCTAAGTAATTCTGATACTCTTACATTTTAGAATGGAACAGTTAGATATTCTGGTTTAGATATTATTGTGTCTTCACTAGGTATTTTTCTTCAGAGTGAATGATGGAAATTTTTGGAAATTCTGATAGAACACAAAAAACATGAATGCAAGTGGGTCTTAGGGGAGAGGTAAACAGCAGGAAAGGTTCAGAGAGACGGTTAGACAGCTAAAGGGGCAGATATTTTACTTGAAGACTGAAGTCTAGGTTTAAATCCTGGCTCCACTGAAGTCAATGGCAAAGTTGTGGACTTCCTTTAGGCCTGCTTTTTAATGTAAATAGTGTAAAAATGATGTCCTTAATGAGCAATGACATCTTGAGAGTCCTCAGTTCAGAAGATTGAAATGCTGAGTTTTCAGCTGCAATGAGACACTAGAGTAGGACAGAGACTCCACATGCCAGTCATCAGACAGCCTGCCTCAGACCAGGTGACCTCAGGAATTGCAGTTACCTGGCCTGGCTTCGTATTAATGTTCATAAGAAATCAGTTGCAGACTACCTGTCCTAGTCAATATAATGAGATTAAGCTCCAACATGTTTTGGTGCTCAGACATTACTGAGACAGCTGCCAGACTCTACTGTTCAGATGTCATAAAGTTTCAACACACTGGCGTATTTTAAATCTCAAAATCCAGATGTGAGAGCAGGGGCACTAATTGAGATTATATCCTGTCACCACCTCTAGTATTGTTATGGATGCAGTCTACAGTTGGGTCACTGCACTGTTCTGCTGCTTAGGATGCAACAGGGTCATTTACTTCTTCAATACAAAGGACTCATATGAGGTCAATTACTCCTTCAGTTAATTATTCAGGGACAATATGAAAATAAATATTAATCTGTGTCCCACATTTGGGCTCAGGAGTCATGAGACCATAGCGCAATTTCTGTCCCAGTTTGCCACTCATAAAACACTGGTAAAAATTAATAGTTATATTCAATTTAGCTGAAATGTCCTATCACTAACAATCCTTAGAGTGATTACATAAAGTCCTAAAGACTTTTCTCACTAGACCTGACTAGATCATCTGTGGCCAGCACTGAGTATCTGGAGGTCAATGCTTGTTTATGGTTCAACGTTCAACCAATATCAATCATTGACCCAATTCAGAGAAAAAGAACAACGAAAAGTTAGCGAAATATGTGTAGAGCACAGAGACAATTTCTGACCTATTTTTATATGTAGAGATGTTGTTAAATCTCCTTGCACAAAAACTTCCAGTTTTGTCAGGATAATTTAATGATTATTCCAGATTGCTGGTCAGATGCAACAGATATCAATCTATCTATTACCTATGCTGCTTGAGGATTATCTGAGGTCAGTTATTGAGCCACAGTTTGGTAGCGGAAGTAAATAAAGTTAAGTAAATGAAAATTTTCACACTTAAAGACATATTCAGGTGAAATACTACCTCAGTCTTCTGCTGAGGAGAATAAAGGAGATCAAACATTGACAAATTCTGTGATCTAAGGTTCTTTGAAGTAACATGTTGATACAGATCTCCCCACAGCTATTGTAAGAAAACTCCCCTCTTTGACCATTCAGGAGCCATCCTGGCAGTCACAGTTGCTCTACCTGAGCTAGGACTGAGGCCCCTTCACGGCTAAACTCACCACATTCACACTGTCAGACCAGGTTGCCTTACTGGCTCAACCCTAGGTTTCCCACCCATAGCAGAGTTTCCGATTTCCCAATCCTTAAAATAATTTAATCTTCATGCAATAACTAACAAAATAACAGCTTGAGCTGGGAGCATCCAAGGAAGGACCCCAAACAAAGGAAACCCTGGGCTTTTGTACCCTTACAGTCTATGCATGGTAAAGTCTGGGGTGTGTGAGCTCCTGCTGTCTCTGAGTATCCAGTCACCTGGCCGGCACCACAGTTCCTTTTTTGTGCAAACGGTCAGCACAAGAGTTCATAGCCTCTTGCTTCGGGCTTGGGCTCAGCCTCAGCCTTCTGCTCCCCAGAGCTCAACCTGCAGCTCACACATTGAGCTACCAGCCCTAAATTATTCCCCAACAGTTGTCAGTAAAGGGCAGCTATTGTGAGATTTAGTTTGCTCTTTGGGATTAACAAAGATCAGTTCCCATCATATCTGTATACAGAGCAGTTAGCTGCAGTCAAGTACAACTGCACTGCCTTGAACAAAGACCATGAAAATGGAAAGACTTACCTGTTTTTGTATTAAGTGATTATCTGAGATTGAGCACAGGAATTCAGCCACAGCCTGGAATTCATGCTGCCTCTTATCCTGGGAGCTGAGGCCCTTGAGCTTGCTTTTTTGTCAGCATCTGCTCCATGGCTAGACCCTGAGCTGTAGCCTCTGCTTCATGGCTTGACATCAGACCTTCAACACTGCCTGGCAATTGGAGCTGCTAGCAACAAGAAATACGTTACCGGCATGAGTGAAGCCAGCACAAATTGTAGCCAGGGTCTTCTAGGAGCCCCACAGCAAGAGGTGCAGTAGACACAGGTTGAAACAAAGGAAATTACAATTAGATACATTAATAAAAAAACAAGAGTGATCAATTACTGAAACTGGCTGCTGAGAAAAAATGTGAAATCTCCTTTGTTGGAAAAAAGCAAAATTTACCTGGGAAAGGGTGTGAACACCACCTAATTGTAAATGCTTTGTGCAGAGAGTTGAACTAGATGAACTTCAAATGACACATACAGACTGAGCTCATTTACTTTTATATGAACCAAGGATGGTCCTGGGTGTCATTTGCTCTCCAGAGATTGTCTGAGGTCAATGGGAATTGTAATTAGATGCACAAAGGTCATTGAAACTCAGATGATTCCCATTGCCTGACCAGGGGTCATCTCAGGTCAACCTGAGAGACAATAATCTATTCAAGGAGACATGTAAGGTCAATCACAATCCTTATTTCCTGCCTAGCATCTAAAGTCTAGTTTCAATACTGTGAATTTCACTGGGGTAATCTGAGGTCTAACTAAGTATGAATTCAACATGAAAATATCCCACATATTTTGTCTAGGGTCATCTGAGATTAACTTGATATGCAAACAGCTGACAGGGTACCATTTGACATCAGCTAAGTCCTTGTGTGGTGAATAGAAGTCAATTGACATGAACCTGAGATCCAGTTAGATCTCTAGAGGTAGTTTCAGGCTTTTGCAACCTGAGGTCATTTAACATCAACATGAGAGCCACTCGTCTATTCAGAGGTGTTATGATCTGATTAGTGACAGATGCCTCTGCCCAAATTAGGGTTCAAATGAGAGCAAATGCCAGTTCAACAATACTGACTTTATTTTGTAACATGAAGTGTGTAGAGGGAAGAGAAAGGGAGAAGAAGAAAGAGAGAAAAAGAGAAAGAGAGAAAAAGAGAGAAAGAGAGAAAAAGAGAGAAAGGGAGAAAAAGAGAGAAAGGGAAAAGGAGAGAGATAGCAGAAGCAAAAGATAGTCACTACTCGTGGATCCAGCGGCATCCCATTGGTCCTTGTTCACCCCGAGCTTCTCAGTGGTGGGGCAGCAGAACCCAGTTCATTCCTCTGTTGGTACATCTGGCACAGAGAGAGACGCTGGGTCCACAAAGTCCGCCGCTGACTATCAAATCTTCTTGCCATTTATACCTTTTAGCAAACAAAGGAATTAATACTTATTGGCTACCAGTTACATAGTTCGCTTATTAATTGGTATTCTATCATCTACTGGTTTAATGATTCCCTCACTTCTCATGCTAATTAGTCTGCATGCTCAGTCTTTCTCTTCACTTAAGTCAGTAGATTTCTTGGATCAGTGGGCCATGAGTCAGTGGTTGCCATCTCCCCCTGCCAGAATTACCTTTTACCCAGACAGAGCTGATTTCAGCACAGTTGTGAGTTGGCTTTATTAGTTTCTTCCTTATCTTGGGAGCTCTGCTAAATATCCTTGTGGATGGTAAGTTCTGCATTCCTTGTATCCACTGTCAGTGATACATCCTTCTTCCCAAGCTTTGTTACCCATTCCATAGGTCCTAAAACCCGGACAACAATATGACCTTTATGCAGTCCAAATTCTGGGTGTCCAGAGAGGTGTATTTGGGGAGCTTTGTGGCCATTGGTGGTTGCAGATGCTGTCCCATAACTTGAGATGGTCTTTGTTTGACCAGTGATATGCATATGAGCAATTGCTTCTTGTCACACAATCACAGTGGGGAAATTTTGTTTGGATACATTAACTAGGATGTGCTAACCAGATCTTGCCTCTGTCAGGCCTGGAATTAGCACCTATGTGTCACAAATTCCTCCCTTCTGTGGGCTTAACAGTGTTTGAGACAGGCAGCTGTGTTCTGTAACTCCAAACAGAGGCCACTGAGGCCGATTATCAGTCCCCATTTCCATGTAAGGAGCCATTGGAAATCAACTTATAATACAGATAGAGGCTGTAAATATCATCTGAGATGAATATGAGATCCAAGGAACTGCTTAGGGTCATTAAAGGCTAAATGAGAATCAATTAACTGGCTTGTGATCACTGAAGGTCACCATCGCTAATCGGGAAGGTCATTTGAGATCAACTTGAGGGCTAAATAACTGCTCTACAGTCATCTGAGGTCAACCTGATGGGTCAGTTAACCTGTCTGGTGTAGGGTTTATCTGGCATGATCATGAGACCCCTCTATATGCAAGGGGTTGTTTGAGGTCAGCTAGGCCATTGTTTGGAGACCAAGATCATCTGAGGTCAACTTGACATACAATTACCTCCACAGAGGTCCTTTAAGGTCACCACTTTTCTCATTTGGAGGAGGGGTAAGTATTTAAAGTCTGCTTGAGATGCAATTAAACAGTCAGGTTTCATTTGAGGTCAACCAGAGAGTCTGTCAGGGTTCATGTGACGTAAGTGAAGCCTTTGTTCAGTGTCGAGTGGTCATTTAAGGTAAACCTGAGGTCCAACTAATCGCTTGATTTGTCATTTGAGTTCAACCTGCCCTTCATTTGGTGTCAAGGGGTCATTAGAGTTCAATCACAGACCTTGATTCCTGCCTAAGATCATCTGAGTTCAGTCTGAGATGCAACTCTCACTGCATGGTCATCTAAAGTCAACCCTCATGGTTGTGGCACACATCAATTCAAGTAAACATGAGTTCAAATTACTTATGGGAGTCACACCAGGTTCAATTGGCCCCATGTTTGAGCCCCAAGGTTCATCTGAGGTCAACATGTTAGCAAATTAGACAAAAGGGGTCACCTGGGGACAACATGGCAGCCAATGATCTGCTTGGGGTCATCTGAGGTCAACGCTGCACTCATTTGATGCCTGGAGTCACCTTTACAGACAGTAAATTGCCCAGGGTCACACTGGTCCTTATTTTCATTCAACAGGTTATTTAAATCCAATTTAGAACCAATTAACCTGCACGTGTCATCTGAGATCAACCTTAATTCCAATTAGCTATCCCAAATGATCACTTGGGGTTACCCTGGCCTCCTTTGATGCCCAGAGGGCACCTGAAGTTAATTCAGACCACATTTCCTTAAGGTCACTTGAGGCCAACCTTAAATCCATTTAGGAGAACAGGGGTAATTTGTGGCCATTCTAGCTGACCACTCTAAACTTCCCTTGGTCTCCTCGATCAGTTGCTGACCTGACCATTTGCTGCTCAGACATTTTCAGAAGTCACATAACACTTCCAATTTCATAGGTCATCTGAGGAGAAGTATCTCTTCTTTCATCATCAGGTGAGACATTTACCTATTGAAACAAGGCCTCCTGGGTACATTCTATGTTGTAGTAGAGCCTGGCTCATGCTACACACCACAGAAACAGATGACACTGGCAGTATCTCTGGGATGAGAGTTCAGTCAGGCAAAACAGCAGGAGAAAAGCTCAGAAGTCAGAGGGTGCTCTCTGTTCTCCAGCCTCCCCTCTTCTTCCTCCTCTCTCTCTCCTACTCTTTCAGTTCCTCCTCCATTCTGCCAGCTATGGGTGGGTTGGGCTGCCTGCACAGTGTCAAACCTAAATCTTATTTTTTCAATGACAACCCAAGAAACGGAAGGTTTTAGCCATCTGCCTAAATCCTTGATACAAAGAACAGAGCTAGACTTCCTTTAGTGTGATAGTTTCAGTCTAGGCCTTCCTGGAGACCAGCTTGTAAGCAGGAAGGAACTAGGGAAGTGACCAAGGAAGTATTCCTTGCTATTCCTTTACGTAAACTGAGGTATAAATAAGCCGGTCAGAGAGACCTCTTCCTCTTCTCTTCTGACGAGGTTTGGGAACAGTAGATTCCTGCACTGGTCTTGCTTACCTGGACTGAGGCCTGCAGTGACTCCTGTTGTCTGCCACACGTGAGGTGGAGAGTGCTGGGCCGGGTCTGGCTGTCCTGCTTTTTCTCAAGGGAAGTGATGAGATTTCATTTTGCTAGATCTTTATTCTGCTAGTTTCTGAGTTTTTGATTGTGCATATCTGTTTTGGTTTTGTCCTTTTTTGTCCCTTTTTCCCCCGTTCCCTTTTAGGATTGTATATAGTATTTCAACTGTATATAACTGTACTATATGTAAATACATATATATTTTAATATAGTTCAGCTAGTCTGGATTTTTTTAATAGTTTGTTTCTCTTTTACTCTTTGCTGGAGGTTTTGTCCTGGGTCTTGGGGACTTGGCAGGGAGCCAAATCAAAACTTAAACATTTAGGCAGTAAAGTCACTTCTTTCCTGCAAGACTTTTCTCTGATTTTTCTTCTTGAACTTAAGTGCTTTATCACAACTGAATATCAGCATCTAAATGGACCCAGGTTATTTTAAAACACTGGTTTATTTGTTCTGTCCCTACAAACAGAACCAATGCCAGGCAGGTAAATGAACAGAGCATTACAGCTGTTTACACACTCCAATAACAAAGAGAAAAATAACTTTTGCTTGGTTTTAGTTTGAAATTTTTCTTCCCTAGCAATAGGTATCATAAATTAGGATATCAAACTCTCTTCCAGAATATTTGAGGTATGACAAATACACTAAAGAAAAGCTGAAAAGCAATAACAGATCTTGCAAATGGTCTAGCAAAAAGGTAAGGGTTGACAACTCTGCTGTGACCACAGTTGACGGGAAGGCCCAGGACACTCCAGACAGGCTTTTATTTATCTCTGGGAACAATTTTTCAACAAAAAGGGACTGGCATCAGCATCCTAACAATGTAAAACAGATGTAAAATGTAGATGATGTAAAATAACAGATTTGACAATGAAGTTCATGGAATGCTGTTCTTTTATATCAGCTCCTTGAGATTAAAAATAAAAATAATTGACTTATTTTCTGTATGTTACTTTCACCTGTTTCCCCTAGTGCTCAGAAACATATTATTTCATTCTATACCTATCAAGAAACAGAAACATTTTGAAAATGTTCTTTTATTCTTTTGAAACAGTACGAAATAGATTGACAAAACCACAACAAATACAAATCCACTTCTAGAAAATACAGATGTAATATCCCTTTTGACTTTATTGCACTAACAATAAATGAATAACCTCAAATACACCACAATTTTTAAAAAAGCCTTCCTGAGTATGAGGTTCTCAATTTCTGAAAATTTTTCGTGTGTTTAAGCTACATCTCCAGTGCAGCAGATGCCAGAAACACATTTTGCTTTGAATAATCCCAAGTGAATTCCCAAGTAAGCTCTTTTTAAGCTTATATTAAAATGTGAGCATATAAATACTCCAGTGGTTTTGACTTATTTTGTTTTGTTTTTTCAAAACTTTACTGCCTAATTTATCTGAACTAAGTAAACAGGTCTTTTTTTTTTTTCTGAACCCACCAGAAGTATAAAATAAATTTCTGTATGTGCTTTTCAGCATCAACAAACATTGAAACTAATAATCGGAAAATCCTATGGTTTGACACACAAGTTTTCCTCTTCCTCACTGGTTGTCAAGCAGCTGCAAAAAAAACCCCTGACCTCCATAACTTTCCTTCCACATATACCACAGTTTTAGTGTGGGTGGGGCTTGTTGCTTTTCCCATTAAAGGCTGTTGGGAGTTTTTCATGTGTTCAGTGGGCATGGGCTCCAATCCAAGGTCACTATTTGGACACCAAAAAACAATTTAAAGAATGTACAGGATTTGTAGAAAGAAAGACACCAAGGACTCAAAAGAAATAAAAATATTTTTTTCAAATTATTTTCATTGTAATTTATTACTGAACTATCAGCTGGGAGGGGAAGGTGGTCTTTAACCAAATACTCAAATCTACACTTTAGCGAAACGTGAATCAGCCCTCCCAAAAAATGCAAAAAGAAAGGTGAAGCGTAATTTATTAACTAGCAGAATCACTGGACTTTTTCAACTTAGTGTCTCCATGCATGGAAAAACTAGGATACAAATACACAGTGGAAGACTTTGCAATGCCTCCTTTTCTTGTTTCATCCCCTTAATTCTTCACAATGAACAAAAATAAAGCAATCATATTTACACCTGTACTATACTGTACAGGTATAAATACTGTATACCTAAACTATACTGTAACACAGATTATTACCTTGAAAGGATCCCCTATTTCAGTGGAAGGTAATATGTACCTTGACAGATTCTTACAAGAAGGAATAAGTAATCTACACTGAGCTACATGTCATAAGAATTCTCACAAATATTGCTATGAATGCAGAAGCCACTCACTGTTAAAGGTAACAGGAGAGCTGCCAAGAAAAGATCATCTGAAGTGTGGTTTGTGTATACCTTCAAAACTTAAAAAGAAAAGAAAGGTGCTCATGCCCAGTCTGGTGGAGAGTTTATTTTTTGTGTCTAGTATATATGTGTTCAGAATTTAAGGTCATGTTTGAGGAAAGTAACAGTATCAGGGCAGGAGTTAAATCATCCTTGACTTTAAAGACGTATTTATGTGTCATTTAACTTAACTGAATTTAAAGGCATATTAACAGTTAGAGACTCTTTAGTGAAAGTTCTGTCTTTAAAGTATATATGTATGCATGTAAGAACATATCTCCCTGAAGTTAGATTTTAAGGTGATAACCATGGGAAGCAGAGCTACTACCTTATGAGCAAAGGGACCAAAATTCACCATAAGTCTAACAGAGATGCAATTAAACTATCTCTTTCACAGACAAGCTAAGTCTTCTGATAGACTGACTTGCTTCCAAAAAAAGGCTAAAGAAAAATATCTATTTTGCAAAATGAAAAGTATAATCTAATAGGGGAAAATGTGGAGGGTTCCACTAAAATTATCTTATAAAAAGCTATTTTCACAGAGAAGAAAAAAAGCAATAGGAATCTCTTCTGAACATTTTCAGAAACTGCAGGCATCTCAGCTAAACATAGTGTTCAATGCCATCATTAATATCATAATCAATATAAAAACTGGAAATATGTAATTTCCAAATCCCATGTATATGTAGACACTTACTAAATACATCAAAGTAATCATAGATCATAACAAAAAGCCCCCTTACATATTAAAATTTGCTGTCAGCTGTGGTAGAAATATGATTTCTGTTTCTTATTCAAGCATAAAGTTTTCTAGTGACTGACATTTGAACATTAGGTGTTTATACTCAATAAAAAAGTACAAAGTTGCTTTAATGATACATATGATCTGTAATAAAACACCAGTTGTATTAGAAAAATTTCTGCTAAGCACTTCTTTTCAGTCTTTTTTCTACAAATTTTCTACATATTGCACATAATTAATTTTTCTGCTTTCTGAACTTCAATTAAAATCAGAGGACATCAATAGAAACAGATGTAGATGCTGCCAAATATAATTGCACCACTGTTAGATAACAGTCCTATGTAAAACCTGACATTGACAAATTAAATACCAAATGGAACATACCATTTTTTGTGACTTCTAAAATCTTTGTTCCAATTGTAACTGTAAAACATTCAGAAGCTAAAATAATATAAAGAAAGGCAAGTCCTAAAAGTCAAATCACATTCAAGATTATTCTTTACGTTTGTATAAAGATCATAGATTTATCTACTTCATCAGCTCAGAATGAGAAATGTCAGTGATGCTTGAGGGTCCAGTAATCTACCCCTTCATTGTTCATTTTTTTTGGTATGTGAAAAGAATTCAAGGTGAAGTTTCTATAAATTTTTTCAGTCTACCTGTTTTATCAGTGACTATTGTTTAAACAACTAATTCATTTACTCATATATTCCTGGTTTGTGTCAGCATCAAAATCAACAATTAAGAGGAATATTTCTGGAATTTCCTTCTATGCCCAAGGAACACTGAGCATAGGGCTGAGTGGGCTCTGACTCTAAAATTAAATTATTTGCACATGTGTATGCATTCGTTTATTTACTAAAGAGTAGAGAGAGTAACAACAAATTACTCCCCCTTGGAAATAAACTTGTCAAAGTCATTTTCCTAAGAAAGCAGAGTTTGGAACCATAATCCACATTTAAAAACTAAAGGCACTGATGGGACAGTTCATCTACCTAGGGGGTGACCTGCTCCTTGCAATTCATTGACCTGCACAAGAAGGACCAGCAATAAAGCATGTAAGGGGAGTAAATAAAGTTAATTTTTCTATTCCTTGCCTATAGTGTCCAGCAAGGGCAGATAGATGCTCCACTCAGACATCTGCATTTTGTGTTTTTGGACTGCCCCTTGGCAGTGATAATGGGCAGGTTTTCAAGCATGCAAACACATGGGCTCTCCTCAGAGCCACTGCTTCATAGTCGTGTGTCATACTCCAAAGTTTCATCTGCACTGTCAGCTCCTCCGGTGCTTGTTTCCATTTCTGTTTCAAAGGATGGACCGTCCATTTCCAATGTGTAGGCACTTCTTCTCAAATCTATGGCAAGAAAATAAATTCCACAAGGCAGCCAAGAAAACATTTGAAAACTACATACTCCCTGAGCAGTGTCCAACCCAATAACTGATCTGTTTGCTGTTTCCAGGAGGAAGAAAATCTGCAGCAGGGCAAATCAGAACCAGGGACATGAGAGCCCTTGGAGGACTTAAAGGTGTGAGCCGATATGAAGAACCTTCCCTGACTGTATTCATTCAGCTGATTTTCCACTCTATTATTTCTAGCTGCCACAGATACAAATAATCAAAACCAATAACACTGCAGTTTCTGTTTCAGAATCAAACAGCAATTATTACTCCATATAGGCACTGAAAGGAAAGAGTTTTCCCTATAGAAAAAAATTGGTGCCTGGAAAGTCACCCAGAAAGCAACCTATTTTGGCTTTGAGTCTTTAAAATCTGCCCCACATCAAACAGAAATACATTTTACCAAACATAACATGAACAACTAAGCAGAGGCTGTAGTGTATAATACCCTTTGCAGGACCAGGAAACACCCAGTGAGTTTTCTCCAGCTAACGCATTGCCAATTTTTCTATTGTTACTCTTTCTTATTCCAAAAATTACTGATGTTATATGTAATGATGACACTGGAAAAATGGGCTAAATTTCGCAAAGTAAGAGAAACAATTCAATGAGAAGAAGTTTTCATGCTGAATGCCAGTATTGGGTTAGGGAGCTCAAGCCCTTACATGCTAGGCAAAAGAGCCTTTGCATATAAAGACTGTGCCTATCATAAGCTTTCAGCTCAACAGAATTTCAGTTCTTGCTTTTATAGCACACCTAGGCCTTTACTTTTGCTGGACTTAAAAAGTTGTACATAGATTAAAAATTAATTTTTACTTTGCATACCAGGAAGTTTCAGCCTCCTGCAGCAAGAGTTACAATGATGCTTTGCAATGAAGTTTCTTATTGCGCCTTCTCCTAGGTTTGCTGGTCCAAATACCATTTTTCCCGATCTAAAAAAAAATATTAAAAATCAATAAATGCAAAATAAAGCAGATATTATAGGGGAGGGAGATTATAATGATTTTTATTTTTTTAAATGAGAGATAAGTTAGCCCTTTGTAACAAGGCAATCAAAGATTAATATACATCATAAGTTTCTTAGCTCTGAGACAAAAAACCTGCCAGTTCCTGTAAAATATTAGCCTATACATACCCCACACTACTTCTCTTTTTCTCAAATGGAGACAGGACAGACCCAGCAGTTTCTACTAAAATGCTCAAAGGAAATCTGGGCACAGTAACATTTTGATGATGTATGCCATAATCTGAGTGACTCTGTTGCATCAAGTAAATAGTTTGGTTTCTGTTTTGATGGTGTGTACCTGGGAACACACCAGAACTAGCAAGGACTTATTTTAACCTTATTTAAAAACAGAAAGGCAAAAGCAAGCACAGCCCTAGTCACATCAATATGCAGCACAGAAAAATAAAATAAAAAAACAAACCCACAGTACGCTGCTTATAGGCGAAGTTTTAAAATTTATTGGCTTCCTCCTGAGCTCATTTCCATGTATCTGTGCTCTGACTGTAAGTGTAGAACAACCTTCAGAAGAAGGAGGGAAAAAATAGTGTTCGCTCAGGGAAACTTTGCTGCCTGGGAGATTTTTTTTTCCATGAATAGCTTTATGTGTATCACTCCCTCTGCCTGCCAGGGAGGCTGAATCCTTGTTACAAGAAAAGATAGCGTTCTCACAGACATGTCTGGAGGCCCCCACAGGGGTGCCAGGCAGGCCATAAAGCACAGGGGACAACACAGCCTGGGGTTCTATTGCGCATATGAAAGGTTTTGTAGTAAAAGGCACTAAGAGAACAGGCACTCTGCATCTGCCTGGTGTAAATTAGCACCGTATTTGTTAGTGGGTTTGACTTCTGGAAATAAACTTTTCCTAGATCCTTAGCTGTGGCCTGGTATCTGGGGGACCTGCGTGCATACAATTGGTCACACTGACCAATTCAACAATGCTGCCAGGGAATCCATTTGTGAAAGCATACTGCATATTCTGAATGAAGCTGTCACAATTACAAATGGAAGCGAGCTATAAGCACACATGTATTAGAAGTACCACAAAATTATAACAGATTCTTAATGTAGTCTGAAAGATCAGTGTTATTAATTATAGTATCGCTCCACCATTATTCTCAAGAATTTAATTGACATTCTAGACATTATGGAACACAGCACTCAAGAAACACTTCCAAGCAAACTTTACAAATGCTAGTGTTTCATTTTAATGATATGCAGAGTGGAAACAGCACATTTTAAAATCTGAAATCAATTACAGTTCTGAGAAGCTATAGAAAAAGATTTTAACTCTCTCAAATCTATCTGTAATTCACACCAGCAAAAATATATTCTGTCCAAAGAAAGTAGTTTTCAAATATGAAACTCTTCCCTTTCACACAGGAGAAAAGCAATGATTGGCCAAAACTACTATACAAAACTTAGTATCTCTTTAATTTCTGGCAGACATTAGAGACTATATGTCTCCTGGATCCTCTGAAGGACTTGGCTAATCATGCTTTAATGCAAATTAACACATCAAACAAGGCAAAAGGTAAATTAATAATCAAGTGCCATATATACACTTTAAATGACATGATCCTATATAATCATTTATATCCTTTGCTGTAATCTGGTGAAATGCCAGTAGAAATAGAATGTACTGAAGTATTTGCTTGAGTGAGTATAGGAAATTGAGAAGATTTTGCTAATTCCAAGGCCACACAACCACTATGATGCTTCCTCTGATCTAAAATTACTCCATGTGAGATGCAGCAAATAGCTCGAGACAGATTGATATTTTCTCACAGGTATATTTTTTGTAACATGTATGGGGTAATCCTTCCTCTCTACCCAGTATTGGCAATGGTTCAAGAGGAATACTGCATTTAAGTTTGGAAATCTATTTCAAGAAATATGGGGATAAACTGGAAATGATCAGCAGCCTAGAAACCATGACATGTAAAGATTAGTGGGTAGTCTAATATGAAAAAAATAAAACAAAACAAAAAAAACGACAAACAAATGAATAAAAAAAACTTTGGAGGAGAGGACTTGTTGAATTTTTTTCTTCTCTGTGTTGACAGTAAACAGGACCAGAAAGAAACATTTCCATAAGAAAAACAGAAAACTTCTTTTAGACAGTCATGATATAAAACTATTGAAAACGGATGCTCTGGGAAGTTTTTAAGGTCATCCTTGGAAGACTTTAAGATTTGTCTATAAAAGACCTGTAAAGCCAGGAATGACCCAGATAAACTGTTTGGGTCACTCAACTGGTTATTCAAGGTTTGCCTGTTTTTTCAATGAGAGAGAAATACTGAGCCCAGCTTTTCTATTTCCCAAGCAGGTGCATTAATGTGAGCTAATGGGCTGAAAAAAACAAAACATGTTCCTCCTTTTCTGCTAAATCTTACTTAAAAGTTATGTTCCATAAATGGCTACCAGATTGTATGACATTGGTCCAAGCAGGTTACACAGACTGCGCTGAAGCAGAGAGCGCTCCTCAATAGTCCAGAGCCAAAAATGTTTAAAGCAGATAATAAGATATTTACAGGGCTTTATCAATGGAAGGTAAAGGACTGTGGGGGCTTGGTGACAAGTAGCATCTTTCCACGGAGGTGTTCAAGTAATTTATTCAGTATATTTTTGTAGTTTTAGCCTCCAATCCACCTGTTTCAGTTGTGTAGATTTCTAGAGTAGAAGTTCATTTCATATAGATGTTTTGTCTGGTGGCAGCAAACCAGCTGGAAAATCTTTGGCTGAAAGTGCACAGTTTGGTGAAATTCAATAGATTTTTTTTCTTCAAAACACATGCTAATGAGTAGCTTCAGAGATCATAGTCTCCACTCAACAGTAAAAACTTCAGTCCATCACTATCTGCTCGAGAGCTTTCAAAAAGGAGTTGAGACCTAGCACCTCTGACTCCTCTTCACATGGTTGTAATGAGATTTTTGATTACTTTTTCTCTCATCTCTCTTTGTAGGTCTATTGCATCAGTTCTTTCCAATTTGAAACTCAGAACACCATTTTCCTCATCTCTGAATCTGCACTTAATGTTACTGAAAACTTCACTCTCATGCACTTTGTTGTGCATTTGGCAAATAGTATATGCTAAAGAAAGCACTCAGAGTACTGCCTATGTGGCAAGTCTCCTCAATGTTTGGGGGATACAGGAATCTGCAAGGACTGCACTGTGTTAAAAGCTTGTTGCTGTGCCTCAATTACATCTGCTCTTAAAGGAAATCTTTTTACGAACATTATACCTTTATCATTTTATCGCATGTCCACTAGGTGAGATCTTACATTGATTTACATCAGGTCAGGATATGTCTGCATTGTCAAAGCATCAGGCATACTTTCCAAACAGATGTATTATATTTATCTTGATATTGTATATAAAACCAAGACACAATGCACTGTCACAGAGATACGGGTCACACTTCGCCATTGCAAATGCCTTTGCCATTTCAAGACAGAATGCAGAATGCATAACTAAAAAGACTTACACGACACGACAATGACATGAGCCATTAAATCAATGGAGTTGAAGAACCAAAAGATAGATAATTTAACTCTAAGTTATGCTAAAATTTGAATCAGCCCCATCAGTGAAATGCCACCAGTTTTCTCCCAGTCTTCTAGAAGAACATGAGCTCAAAGCAACTTTTGAGGCAGTGTACAGGTTAGGGTTAGTTATTAAGTATCTTATTTACAAATGAAAACTTAAAACACACCTTGCCTCTGTCAGAAATGTTTCTCCTGTGAGAAAATGAAGGTTAAAGCAAAGACAGAGCTTTCACATTACTATTGATACTACTGTTTTAGAAAGTGTTTCTTCATTACTTGCTATTCTGAAGATTTCCCTGAATATAAGAAAATCAAGCTAGTTTTGCTTAATTAATCAACGTTTTGCTCTCTAACTAGGACTAACTATTTTGCAGATGATTAAAAAAAATCTGAAAATAAGATCTGTATGATCAAGTTTTAGTAATCATGACAAAATTGTTTAATAACAAAAACAATCCAGAAGGACACTAATAAGCATAAGCTTCAAAATAATGTAGATAAATATTATCCCTGTTCTAAAGAGGATAGGATGAGTTGCCACGTGAAGTACTGTGCTCAATGCCTAGCCACTGTTTTCAGTAATAACTATTACAGTTTATGCTACCACTGATATTAAAAAAATCTACTTGAACTCCCTCCCTCCCTCCCTCCTTCCTCTCTCCTTCCTTCCTTCCCTTCAATCAGATGACATGAGCTGAGTAAGAGGGAGCCAAGATTAGCACCAGAGAGCGGAGGAGCAGAGATGTCAGGGAACATCTGGAGAGACGTGGGTTTAGGAAGGGTAGCCTGTAGCAGAGCAGCCATCAACACCAGTGCTTCTGCTCTCACTACAGGAAATACCATTGCAGAGCAAGGTCACAGAATGGGAGAATGGTCATAGTTCTGATCCTGAAATTTGATTCACGAAGGCATTCTGTGTATGTAGTCCCTCTAATTTTTGTAAGTTTCCACATCTCCATATCACAGCTCTGAAAGTGTAACACACTGCATGCTTAAATGCAACACTAAGGCCTTAAGTGTTGCAAGAGGCCTTCTCCTTATCCTCTTAAGACCTTGTGGTCCCATATACTCCATGAAACAGTGCCTCACCGGGCAGGGGGAACTAGACTGCCACATTCAAGTTACTTATTACCTCCTTTGGTACAAATTTGTGAAGAGATGTACATCTCCTGTTTAGGTCTTCCATCTCCCATTCCTGCTTTCCCTGCATAGCCCCTGAAAAATCTTACGCTCCCAGCACAGCAACACAGACTCTCCTCACCTTCATATGCCTGTCACCACATGCTGAGAAATGGAACACTTACAGTCCGCCAAAGCACAGGAGAAGATATAGTCTTTCCATTGGCATCATACTTTCATTTAATTCAAACACCACGGAAAAATAATTAAATCCCACACACAAAACGTAAAAAAACATACTAAATATACAGAATATTGGCATTATGTCTAAACTGAATGATAATTTCATCAGAAAGAAACCTACTTTTTGTCTTCGGGTTTAATCACAGATGGATCTGTAAGGTTTTCCCCAACACCTACAACAAATCAATAGTGTTTGCGTGTTACAAAGGAAGATAGTAATGATTTCATAATCTGGCACTTAACAAAAATGTAATTAACCATTTTCAGTAGATCATAAGTTGTCAAAGTGGTCATGAGCTAAAAAGAAAATGCTATGAATATAAAAATCCATTAAGTATTGGCAAGCATGTATAGTTCCTATTACAGTCTTGACTTCAGCTGCTTTGATGTTTATTTATGTGTAGATGGAAGGTGTATGCAAATACAGTAAATGTTATATTGAAGCTCAACGAACTAAGTAAAATGTGACCAACAAAACACTGTTATTTTAGTTGGCATAAAGGATCATCAGATATGGATCTTGCAGATATCAACAGATCTACTCTCAGAGACACGTTCTCTTCAAGGTAACAAACACAAAAAGCCACAACTTCATGATGCGCAGATGTTTGGGTCTGTTATCCCTCTTTTCATCTGGGTGGCCATATTAAAAAAAAAAGTCATTATGATACCTGAATGTGATATCTACGTTGCAGTTTTCCCCAAACTATTGACATACTACCATTTACGAAAAACATATTTTTTTATATCTGAAGAAATCATTATGTTTTTACACTAAGGAAAAATCTATGATCATATGACCACACAATATGCAATTATTTTTATTTAAATATAATAAATTTATATTCTGAAAAAAAAAAAGGTAAAGTTTTCAGTAATAGCATAATGTGACTGAAATGCCCCCAAATTGCAATGAAGGCCATTTCAATTAATGTAAATTAGGAAAATGCAGTCTATATATATGCATGTGGAGATGGTTCTGATATTATATAATAAATTGTGATATAAATTCATCCTTCTAGAACTTCAAGGGAGTAGCCTTTGTACTTTTCCTTAGCTCCGGATTAGAGAATTAAACATAAGGCCCAAACTAGATTTGATTTCAGTTAGTTTGAGATGAAAACTGAGATTTACACGGATGTTTAAATTCTTCAGTTTTGAGCCAACACAATTTGTCTGGAACTGTCAAGAGTTGTATAAGAAGCCGAAGCAAACTTCAGGCAAATTCTTGTAAACTACAGTGAAGACACACTTACTCTCTCTGTACCTTTTTTCATGTGCAGCTAAAACGACTAAAGGCAAGGATGGAATTATAGGTTTGCTGAATTGCTTAATAAGTATGTCTTTTTGTAATTCACAGCTACTGGATGCTGTAAAATGTAAATATGCTAAGTCTTTGACTACCCATAAACATTTCCCTTGACAGAAATGACAAATAGTGTTTATATGGTTTGATGGGTGATGTTTGTCTTCTGAACATTGTCAACTGTTTATCTCCTCAAGATATGCCATCTTCCCACTTACATATGTACAGTAAAGTGATCCCATGCTCTTTGAAGGAGTCATCAGACTTTGTGAATAGCATTCAGGCTTACAGTTTATGTAAACTGCTTACAGATTTATTAATATGAACAATAAAAGGAAAAGAACTGCAGATAGCAGTTCACACTCTTTTGACAGATATACCTATATATTAAGTGTGCATATACACATGGGTACACTTGAATCCCTGTAATTTTTATGTCTTATGAAAAATGAAAATACTTTAAACGCATTTTTATGCATTGTAATATGTGAAACAGTTTTTCTGGAGCTGGCTGAAGTGTTTCTGTACAGTTTATCTAACTGCTCTTTTGCTCATTCAGCCTAGAGGCATCTGAAGCAAAATTATTTTCCTATTACATCTACACTAATATAGACTGTTTCCACAGATTCTCATTTACCAGCATCAAACAGATATTCAGGGTTTTCTTGAGCTTTGTGTTTTCTCATGTAATTGAGAATTTGGCCCATTCCTCAGTACTAAATTCTCTTTTGAGATAATTGCTTTTCATTTGGTTTCAAATAGCGATCACATGCTAGCAGTCACCTTGCAAATCCAGGACAAGGAGCTCCCCACAGGTGTACACATAGGTCCAGTGAGAGAAGGCCAGCATCAACTCTTCCAGCAAGCTGCTGGGAGTAATCTCATCTCCATTGTTGTTGTTGTATTTCCGAAATTCACCAGTCATGTACTTCTCGATGGTCAGCCACTGGTTCACTGAATGGCGGTAGATGAGGAAAACTTCCAGGAACCTGTAGATATAAATACCATCTATCAAGAGCTGCCAAGGTAATGAGCATCCTCACAGCCAGCAAAAGTCATGCTGCAGTGCAAATATACCAAAATGTCTTCCCTAGCAGGAGTATTTTGAACAGCAGGAGGTACAAAATGGTAGAGAGAACAAAGGCTCTCTTGGTCTGATAACTCTCAAAACAAAGCACCCAATCAGAAAAGTATAGTTTATGAACAAACAATATAATCTGATTTACTCCACTGTAAACGAGCTATGCCAAATTGTTTTATATTAATTGTACAAAAGGCAATTCTTGTTTAAGGAAGAGTATGCTTATTTTGCTACCATATGCAGCTACAAATACAAACTTCCAAGTTGCCTAACTTTCCTCTTAAAAGTTTATTACCTATCATTAGACATTATCATTATCATTGCAATTATCATTGCATTATCATTGCAACCCTCTATGGAAAAGGAGGCTGAATCAGACCTGGGACACAGCTGAAAAGAGAAACCTTTGGCACCTAATACTTAGAGACACTGAATTTACCTTGGAGTATAGGGAATACTATGAGGCTTCACTTGGTTGAAGGTATAGATTAACTTCTGAGCAGCCCTTTGCTGTTGGATCTCCTGAAAAAAAAAAAAGTTATAAATACCAATTTCATTTTCATGAAGAAAGGTGTCATGAATCTGTCAAAACAAACAGAGAAACATACACACACACTGATTAGATATTGCTTACACATGGGAGATATATCTTCCTTAAAACTTTTTTTTCTTTACGAAAAATAACATCAAACCACATGTCAGCCATGCTGAAGACAATTAACATGTAAGCAATATAACATCAGGCTAGACCAGTCAGTGTCTTCGGTTCTGAACTCACCCTCAGGCAGAGATGTAACACTGTGCCATCATGAAAGATCTTTTGCCAAGTTTGAACCACCTCTGGCAGAAAAGACTTCACAATAAATACTTGTCCCAACTTTAATACATCATTCTCAGACCAAGTACAAATGACCTTCATGGCCCTCCGCAGACCCCCATCCATCTCCTCCCGTGACAAGACTTGGATCATTGCAGCCATACCACGCTGGGACCAGGAAGACATGCTTTTATCAAGGTTCATAGGTGAACTTTCTTCTAGCTGATAGACTGTCACTTCCTCTCCAGCTTAAATAAAAAGAAGTTTTGTCAGCAGAAGACATATTGCAGAAACAGGAGAGAACTGCATTTTGATTTGAAGTCCTTAAGTAGGTATACATACCACTTAACACACCTTTGTAAGCCACACTTTTTTAGAAGAAAGCCTTTTTAGCATAACCATTCATCTGTCTGAAAACTTCTCCAGCCTAAACTTACACGATTTAGTACATACATTCTTCTACTAAAATAATAATTGGTCCAAAGAGCTTGTATCCACCTCTAAACAGAGATGGATTTAAGACCTCCTAAATACTTCCACAGAAACAAAGCTCACATATTCTAGTCTATAGTAGTAATTTAAAAGCAAATATTTTTAAATGGTTATCATTTTTATCTCCAGTGTATGAAATCTAAATATACTGAGTGGAGCTCCTTCTCTTTATGCACTTTTGTGGAAGGAGAATTTTTAGTAAGACTTGTTTTAAGTTAATCATGATCCATGGAACACACACGGTATTTTTTTTTACTGTGTTTCACAAAGTAAACCTCAAAAATCAACAAACACCCAAACAAATCATCAGGAGAAGAAAATTTGAAACATTGCAAATAACATTGGAATTTGTTAGAAAAAAAATTAAAATCTTAGTTTAAAAATAATAGTTAAAATAATATTTTAAAATAATAGCTAAAAATAAATCTATGAAAAAATCATGATATCAAGCAAAAAGCATGTAATAGTTATTGATTATACCATTCAAGGCCTTTAATTTTGTAGTTGATACAAAATAGACTGTAGTCAATAGTGCCACCTTTTGGTGCAGACAGACAGCTGAGTTGTTTCAAAAGTGATGACTTGGCCACAATGAGATGAGCCAGCCAAATTAGATTCAAAAGGACATTCCCACTAGAACAAGCTCAAGCAAATTAACAGGAAGCTTACAGGTTCAGTATCTTAAACTAAGATTAGATTTTTTTTTCTAGAAATTCCAATGTCATTTGCGATGCACAAATGTTTCAAACGTTCTGCTCCTGCTAGTTTTTTCTGAAAGCGGAAACTAGTGAGCTTAAACTCATTTATATTCTGTTTCCCTCTGTAGTTATAGTATCATTCCTCTCTGCAGCCGAATCAAGACACCTTTCTATTGCCACCATTTAACTGAAAACTGAAAAGTAGAGTGATTTTTTAAATCTGTTTTTCCTTCTTGCAACTCACTTTATTTGCACTGTTAATTCATAAGAAACAGGTTTTCATTGGCAAGTGTGACAAGGTAACTACATCTGCAAAATGGCAAAGAATTGCATAAGCAACGATAAACTGGATTCAGATTAGTAGATTTCCTTCCCACTCTCAAATTTACCTGCACCAATAAGCATAAATGTAGATGCTGCTGAATGCTGCAATTTACACACATTTTAATTTAAAATAAAGCAACTGGAACAGTGTCTTACGTAAAAGATGGACATGTGTATAAAGATACTGTAACTAGAAACATTTTTTTAATCGTACATTAAATCTTCATTTTATTACCTTTTGATAGTTTAATACCTAGAAAAGTATCTCCTGGGAGCTTCAAAGATTAGAATGTTCAATATGCTCATAGCTATATTAATTATCTGCAGCAATCTGGTCTCAAGAAATCCTATGATGCTGCAAGTATCAGCAATTTGTTGCTGTGAGACAAAATATTCTACCTATTGAGAAGCTGGCACCTAGATCTCAGGCAGAGCTTCTGCTGCTATAAGTCAATATTACATGCTAACTTCAGATCTCTTCCCAATAGTTTATGGAATAGTGCCCTTTAAAGCAATATCTGGTTTTCTTCTTGTTGGTGTATCCTATACATCTATTTACATCTGTGTCTGTATGTGAAAGACAAACAGAGAGAATGAAGTTATCAAGGATAAGGGGAAACTTTTTGCTGTCTTCAGCTATCCTAATAGATATATAGAAGATGCTGTCAGCCTCAATCTCTGAGGTTGACAGCAATCACATGAATGCCAACAGGCACAAGCTATAGCAAGGGAAACCTCAACAAATTCCAGAAAAACTACTAGATTCACAGCTATGTCAGTCAAAATCTGGAAGAGGTTGCCCAGCAAAACTGAGGAATTTGCATTTATAGACATATTCAAAATGTAATTGTATAGGGTGTCAGCAACCTGATCTTAATGGACCACAGAGGGAGATGGACAAGACAACCTTCAAAGTCTCCAAATTAGTGCATGACTAAAATTTTATCTGTTTCATGTCTTTCAAAAAGAAGAATTGCTGAAATTAGTCCAAGACAATTTCTCAAACAGAGTCTTTAAGAAGATAATGCACTAACTATTTATGAAGCAAAAAACATAACCAGGAAATTAGTACTCACCAAAGAGCTGGACTGGTGTAAATGGTATAGTCTGAGCAAGTCTCATTAAGTTGTTTCTTTCAACAGCTGCAAACAACATAGATTTCACTGCTATATTGAATAAACAGGCTGGCTGAACTTCAAAAACACCTGGTGGCACTTTACTATAGTGTACAAAGCTAAGGAGTACACTAGAGTGTACAAAACCAGTGTGATCCTGTGTCAGATCTGATCACCATTCACTCTACCAAGCCAGCAACTCCCCTTTGCCCACTGTCATGGTTTAGGAACTGTATTCCCCAATTTAGTGTTCCCACTGAAACACTCCAAACCATGCGCTGCTCCCTCACTGCCCCCTCCCTATTCCTCTCACTTCTGCAGTGGGATGGAGAGAAGAATCAAGGGTACAAAAAGTAGAGATCATGGGTTGAGATAAGAACAATTTACTGGAAACAGCAATGAGATAAGAAAATGAGCAGATAAGAAAATGGGCAACACTATTAATAACAGAGGGTACAAGACAGGCAAATGATTCACACGCGAATGCTCACCACATGGAAACCGGCAATACACGAACCTCAGCCATGTTACCCTGACCCAGAAGGGACCCATTCCCCTGTCCCTGGAAAATGACATGAGGTAGTATAGAATAACCTCTGGGTCCTAGCCATGCCCTCTTAGATACTGCCAAAATTAGCCCTGTCCTGGCCAGAAACAGGACACACACCCATGGTATCTCACAAGCATCAGCTGCTGCTCTTTTCACCATTCATGAATTCCTTCCTTCCAAAGAAACAGGCTCTCTGGGAGAGCCCCTTGCACCCTGCTACAAGGACTGCTTCTGCTACCTCCTTGTCCTCCTCCTTTCACCAAGGGCTGCTGCTGCTTTCTGCTCCTGCCAATTTCCATGCAGTAATATTGACACTGTGCCAGTGAGATGCACTGGCCTCAACAGCCTTCACTGCCTGTCTCGTCAGGCTCAAAAACACCTGGAGATTTAGAAAGGCCTGACAGGAAAATCCAAGCTTCCCTTGCACAGAGCACTGTTTCTTCATCTGGGCTTCTTGTCAAGCAACATCAGTAACATTATTATATCTCCCTATCTGCAGCTTATTACTTAGGCTTCAAAACATTACCTTCAAAATTTCAGAGTCAACTAAATCAGTCCTCACAATAACTGAGTTATCAGGAAAGGGGAGAGAGGTGTAAAGTCAGCCACAAAAAGGGTTAAGAGGGTAGAACTAGGAGGCAACTCGGATGCTACAGTTCAATCTAATTTGCCTATTCAATGGTTGAAAGCAAAACTAGCATCCAAAGCAGAGAGCGATTTCAGGGTTTAGAGATGTAACAAGAACTAATAGTATTTGCAACAGAATGTACCATGGGAACTACATATAGCTAAGCCAAGTGATTTAAACAAACTAACCAAGCAAAGTGAAGAAACAATGAAGAAGGGAATAGAGGCAGCCAGCCAAGCAACACCAAGTTACTCTACAACCAGGTGAATTGTCCTGAAGAAGTTCATAAGGTGGTCACTTAGAACTTCAGGGGTTCCAGACAGAGAAGACCACCGGAGACCCTCAATAAGTGCTGGGACATTTCATGAATATGTAACAAGAACACAGGCAGCAAAAAACAAATAATCATGTAATGTTGTAGTGAAGATACCTCCCTGTGCACTTTGGCGAAATGATTACCAGTGCACCCGACATGCTTAAATCATCCAGTATATTGTAATAAAAGAATGCCTGCCTGTGAAAACTCACAAGTTGAGTATTAGAGGCTTCTTTTAAGAGCCAATTTTAGGCAATAAGAATGAACCACAGCAGAGCTGTGTTTCTCTGCAGAATAACCGAAAAAGCCATGGTGGCACTCTTACACAGCTTGTACATTGTCTATCCTTCTTTTAAGATTACTTCTCCATGCAGAACTTAATTAGAGATTACTGAGTCCAGTTGGGTAGAGCAAAGGGGACCCATGACTCATCAACCCATGAATTAGGGTCCTCATCTGAGAAAATCTACACTTTGGACTAGTCTGGGAGCATGGACTGAAAATCATGATCTTCCTTTGATGATGACTAGGAGCATGCTCTGATCATGAAATTAGTGCATAGCAGGGACAAGGTTGTGAATAGAGCAGAGGCCAAACCTGTGCCATCTGTCAGACCCTGCCAGCAGTCACTCTACAACCTTGAGATGTCATACAACATGGACTTGCACCACCTGCTGAATCTGGGATAAAAATCTAATTCTTTTGGATGAGCAGAGAGGCAGGATTTTATTTGCTTGCTCAGAATGATAGAAAAATAATGCATAAGCAATATATGGTATAGGATTTTAGTGTCCAATTTTTGGGCTTAGTTGGCTAAATTCCATTCAGGTCTTCCTGAGAAAAGAAAACTACACTGCAACCTCTTAAGATATTTGACAACTCATAGTGGAAACCACTTTCATCTGTGCTAAAAAAATCCTACCTCATCTCAAATAGTAAGCCCAAGGAGGGACAAATTAATCACTACAACAACGCCAACATGTCAGACAAATTATTACTGTATAATTCATTAAAATCCAGGAGGTGTTATTCCCAGTGAAAACAATGTAGATTTTGAATTTAAGGAGGTTGCTATTACTTCTGGTTTACCCCAGCCCTTCCTGTAAAAGAGGTCAAGTCCTGTGGGCAATCTACTGGCAATCTCTCCTCTGAGAAAAACTGAAATCCATGCCTCATGGGATAATCTGTGTACACTCAGCTCAGGAAAAGACAGGACTGCAGGAAATCAGCATTCAAATTATCTATTCCCTGCCAGATTTTCAGGAGTTCATAGGTAAAAAACACAGATTAAGTAGTACAGTACTAATTTACTGAAGAAAAGAATTCTAGAAAGTACAAAGGAGAGTGTGGGAGGTGTGAGGGGAAGTGACAGCTATCAACAAATTAGCACCTCTTCTGCCCCCTCAGGAACTGGATGTGCATTCATTGTTTCAAATGATATTTTGAAAGTGATTATCTACAGTCTGCTCTGGATTTGCCATATATACCCAGAACAGAGAAATTATTAGCAAGAAAATAATTAATAATGCTCTCACTCAAGTGTTAGGCATGAATTAACAGAGAACCTTCTTAGCAGTGGTCAGTTGTACAACTCTTCAAAATGAAAATCACAGAAGATGAAAAGGGGAGGACTAATGTTCTTTTTAATTGCTTAAATTTCTCAGCTATTATTCTGGTGCCTCTGCTGTGGCAGATTGTATTACAGGAAAAATGCTGAGGAGCATTCTGGGAAATGTAGTTCCTTATACTCTGTTGCACACGCCCCATGGAATGCATGTATGTAGTTGGTTAAACATGGTTTGTTACTTTTCAAACCCCATACATATATCAGATGTGGTTTTTTTCAATAAAGCTGATTCAGGCATCTGCCACCCCAGGCGTCAGGGTCTGTGCCCACAGTGCTGTCACTCCTCCTTACCTGAGTAGTGATGATTCAAATCTTGAGATGTTTTCAAGCAGGCGAAGACATCTGAAATAATTTTTAAAGGATCATTACATTAATTATTATAAAAGACATAAATGTATGATTTTTTAATTCCTTCCATCTTAGAGTTTGTCATGAAACAGATTAATCAGAATTACTGTCTCAGGATTCCAAAGAGGAGAATTACTAATTGGCTTTAAGTACATTGTAATGTTCTGTATATTGGCAGATTTCAGTTATCAGTGTAATATAGACAGATGACTTATTTCTTCAGGAAAATGGTGGGAAAATTGTGTTATTAGTCTCAAGGACATGTTAAGCCAATTACATCTCTGGGATAACAAAAGAACTTTGCTGTCCACCATGCTTCTTGGTCTCCCAAAGGTATGATTTTTCTAAGCCATTAAGCATTCCATTAACTATACTAATGAACCAAAGTTATAATAATACTGTCCCATTAACCTGCAGCATCTAACATGCTGTTAAAATATAAGCAGGTAAACAATTTATGTGGTGACATATTTAACAGGCTCAACCAGACCAAATTTGGTCCAAAAATCTTGGTTTTACAGAAAGATGTTTTTAATACAGCCAACATTAATGAGCATGTTCCCATTAGGTGGATGAAATAATTTTGTTTGGTTAGAAAACAGTTCTTCAAAATGCCAGATTTTAAAATTATATATACTGTACTACTGTTAATTCTGAAAAAATAAGATAATCAAAACAATGTTCATCAGATGTTAATACTCTACTTTTGATGAACAAACTATTTCCTCACTAAAACCTTGAATTTCTTCATTGGACATTTCAAAATAAATTCAATCCTTCACTATTGTCATAATTTCAGGTAAACAACACAAACGGAGGAATTACACAAAATTGCAACTTGAAAAATTGAACATACATTAAAATTTTATGTCATAATCTGTCTTCAGACTAACACCCTGTTTAACTCAGGAGGTCTCTTATACTGTAAGGGATGAAAGCAGAACCATAATCTTAAAGATCATTTTCCTGCTGAAATTACTGGGCAGACTAGAATAAAAATAGATTTTTCCATTTAAGATTAGGCAGTTATTATGAGAAAAACATGTCCTCATAAAAAAACCCCCTTAAAGTACAAATTAAAGTTTTTAATTGTTTGTATTGTTTCATGAAATAATGAAACAATATCTGCACATTTTCCTATAACCCTCGGCTACAGTAAATTAACTTCCTTTTTGGATTTTGTAGTTCAGAATTGTCAGAGTGAGATTTGCAAATGGGAATTAAAATGAGTGACAAGCAATGAAAAACTTACTCTCAGTTTCCTCTGAAGCTCTCAACCTGTTTAAAAACAAATACTTGATATTTTAATCTGAAATTTCCGGCATTAAGCTAATACTGGTACACATAGATCGCATATAAAGAGATGTGACCTATGTGAAGGTTAAACTCACAAAGGTTTGATCAGCAATCACAAACCAAAACAACCCTCAGTGCAACTTTGTTCAACGCAGCAATCAGCAAACCACCTTCAGGTACTGAAGATGTGACACATTTTTTTGCGTGTTTCTTTCTCTGCTTTATGTTGAGCTGCTCTGGATTCTGCACTGGTGTTCGTATCTTTTACACTGCAATAACAGTATCAGTTACAGACCCTTCAATCACATACACAATAGTTCACTTTTCAATCAATGTGAGATATATTAACGTGTCATTACCACCACTTCTGTATGTATAAAAACATACTTTTTAAATTGATGGGCTTTTGGATTAACAAGTCTGCTTATACAAAAGGACTATTGCATCAGTAACAACATGAAAGCAGTCTTTCACAGAACACAGAAGATACGATTCACCTCACAGACCAAAGAATCCTAACTGAGGACAACTGACTAAGTGACAGAATCAGACCACTCAAGAGCCTGTATGTCCTGCTGGTACATATGTGGTTTGCTTACCACCTACAAATGAGTCGGAGTAAAGAAAAAAAAGAAAAAAGAAGAAAGAAAAGGAAAACCACCCAAACCCACCCAAAATAACAAAAAAACTTTACCCAACCCTCTCACACACACACCAGTATGCATAAAAACCAAAAAAAACCCCACAGTAACCTTTTTCCTCCTCTTCCCATGGTGAAATCACACAGGATGTGACAGCTTTCTAGTATCTTTTATTTATTACATCCACAGTGCTAAAAAATAAGAGCAATCTAAAAGAAACTGACGAAAATAAGAAAGAAAAGGAAAGGGAGCATACAGACAGCACTGCATGTGGTAAAAATACTCCTAATATTAAGATAATGATTAATCAAGTGGGGGGGGGGATGAAAACCACTTGTGAAACCAGTATACTTTCACCAAATATAATCAAAGCTTAACTTTTGAAAATGCATGAAGAAAACTAAGGTAAGTTTTTCATATTTTATGCAACTCAGCACAAAAGACATTAATCAGAGAGTGAGAGAAGCTTTCAGGAGCTGCTAGTATTTTAATTATTAAAAAAAGAAACATACAATTTGCACAGCAAAAGCAAATGCAACTTTTCATGCTCACTAGATTGGAAAAATGGTCAGTTAAAGATGGTTGTAAAACCACAGAATCATAGAATTGTTAAGGCTGGAAAAGGCCTTTAAGATCATGAAGTCTGACTGTCATCTTAGTGACTGACATAGAAAATTGGATTATTATTAGAATTGGAATGGGTGTGTATTCCACCCAATATCATACACTTTGTTTAAACAGATCTCCTTTATCCCCAGTAACAAGGCTTCCCCTAAGCATCTTAAAAAACTGAATTGCCTTAACTCTTCATTTCACATAAGTTTCTCATTTGAAGTATCAGAAAAAAAACTGAAGTACAAATCTGCAGACAGTATCAGATATCTCTTTCTGAAAACATGCGAAGGGTATCTTAATATGCTAATAATACATACGAGGAGTTCCTCTTCAGATTACTTTTCTTCATATTTCCAAATACTCTATTACTCAAACCCTAAAAAAGAGAGATACTTTTACGGGTAAAATATGCACATCACTATAATATGCACACTGCACAGCTCAAAAAGATACAGTCTTAAAAACAGTTATTGATATGCTTATTGTTAACATAAATAATGACACCGATAGGCAGGTGAATCACAGTATTGCCAAACCTACACTAAAATGAAACTAATTAGCTCACATTGCAGTGTTCCGTGTTGCCTCCACACATTTGAACGAAATGCTCAGGTACCCACCCATATCTCAATACACTCACAAAAGCTTGTTAAAGATGTTCTAAAATGGACAGTATAAGAGAACTAACTTTATGTTGGAAAATTCCAGTTTGGGGATTGGCTCTACAATTGTTGAAAATAAAATTCACTCTAAACCTCTATAACAGAAGAAGGTGACACACTGAGCAGCTTTCCAGTGATATTTAGATCACATATTTTACAGGTCTTTTGTTTAAAGAAATACTGAAGTAGTCTTTTAAACTTCCAGCAATATTAGATAAAAATGGGTCAGCTAGGTCCTCCTAATGTGCTAGTCAGAAATAGAATTTTTCTTCTGAGTAGCAGTCAGGTAGATTTCAATTCTCAAACAAAAAAGGGCCCTCCAAAAAATGTTCAGAGACGGCTAAGTTTAAAGATAAATCAACTAAAATTCAGCTTCTAATTTAATCTGAAACTTAACTTTTTTTTTATTTCTCTCATATTTTGACCTTATAGCTTGATCTGCAGATGCAAAAATCTTTTAAAAACCTTCCTACACACATCCTTGCTTTGCTCCCTGCTACCTACCAATTGGGATTCCTAAACTACTAGTATGCAGTGGATAAATCTGAGAAGTGCCACTTCAGGAAGAGAGATTTCTTTAAGATATATCATACTACAAGTGGAACAGTTGGATGCAGCAATTTTATTACATCTCAGTGATAAATATAAACTTTCATAGTCCAGAGGGGACTTAGAGAGAGGGATAATAATTCAGTGGGTATTGAAGACTGTATCTTGGAAGAATAAATAATCTGAAGTCAATGTTCTGAAAGTGACTGGTTTCAGCATAACTCCAATACTGCTATTCATCACTGGATTTTTTTTGAGAATTTTAAAAATCCTACTCTTGAGTTTTACCCAAGAATATCTTCATATGAGTTTTGAAGCACCAGATGACTTGGTTCTTTCACACAGTTTTCCTGACTTTACTTTTATTTTGCTTGTCTGATCTTGTGTTCAACATTTCAAAGATTTATTGATTTATACTCCAAGCTTGGGTCTTACAGAATACAAAATCAGTAAATTTATTTCTATTTCTCTCTTTCTCTTCATTTTTTCATAGAAAACCCCACCATTTTTAAAACTGACATTCAAGCTCTCTTTCCCGGTATTTGGGATTCAAATTCTACAACACTGGCATATCTGAAATTATCTGGTTTATCTTTATTCTTAAAAAAAAAAAAAAAAAAAAAAAAAAAAAAACCAGACAAAAAAAGGCAAATAATAACATTTACAGTGAAAAATAAGCTAAGCTTTAAAAGATCACCATTTTAATAATCATGCCAGAAGTAAAACAGACAAGGAAGGGTACTTTCATACTGTTGAAAATAAAAAGGAAAGGATACTTTCACATTTCCTTTTCTTAACTTATTCTTTATTTCCTTTTATACTTGTGAAATACAAATTGGTCTAGCTCCATCGCATTGGTTTCCACAGGCTGAGGACCTTTAGATTAAGGAGTTGAAAATTAATTCTGTTAAATCACAAAATATGTTTTAATAAGCCAGTGGTTAAGAAATCTACACTTTGCAATTCTTATCAATATTTAACTACTGTTTTGCAAGAAATAACTATCTCTGTGTGATAGAGTGAACACTATGTAGCTAACTTTCCAAAATTTGCTTCTGAGCCATTCTGCCCACAGGTTCAAGACTAAGCTGTGTGCTCAGGCGTTGCCTAATGGAACATCAACGCACATGCCATTTCTGACTAACTGCATATTCAGAACAACTCTGTGACTCAATAATTTAATATCTTACTTTGATAATCTTAGTAGAGTGTTAATAGATGTTAAATTATTCATTGACTCGCACACATAGACTGAGCCAGCAGACAACAAAGTACCTCATCTCTCAAAGAGGTATGTCATGACAAAGAACCTGTAGTGGCAAATCTAGTGAAAACAGTAGAGCTACCCTAGGCTCATCCCAGCCAAAATTATGGACTAGGATGTGTAATTGTAGGTCTTACCTCTCGAGAATGCCCCAGGTAATCACAGAATGGTATGGTATGCCTACCGATGTCGTGCTTTTTCATTTTCTGGTGCGTGAAACTGAGGCGTTCCAGACCTAGCCAAAAGAGCACGTCAGCTGTTTCTAGAGTGTAATGAACAGCTCTATCATTATAAACTAAATACCTATGCAGTGCTATAAAATGAATATGTATATACCATATTGTCCAAGTAAACCCATATTTTATAAAAACAATAACAGAATTTCAAAGGGATAAAACAGACTATTTCCATTCTTTGCCAGCAGATTTGGGAGGAGTGCAGCCCTCCTCAGATCATGAGGTACTGAGTCACACCATTCCCCAATACTTCTCCCAGCAGCTCTCAGGATGAAACCAGTGAGCCACATCACAGCAAAGCTGAACGATAAGATGAACTATACAAAGGACTTCTGAGAATGAAAGAGATGGAGAATTACTAAAAGAAGAGTAAGGAAGTCATTCCTTTTCATTTCAAAAAAGACAACACAAAATTCATATCTTCCATTTGGAGGATGTCTTTCTGAGCAATGAGAAATGAATAATGCAAGTAGGGGATCTGCCAGAAAATATAGTATCACAGCACTGCCATTGAGTGTAAATGTCCTGGAAAATCATGAGTTTATTTTTGCAACTATCCAGGATGCCACTTTAAAAGATACTTCAGGAGAGGAGACAAAGACACCACCCTCCTTCTTCCCACTTATTCCCGAGATCAGCACTCTATTGTCTTCCATGCAAGAGAGGCAGTGCTCCCAGAAAGATTCAACTGACCTTCCATCCAAACTATATCTCTCTTCAATGATGCAGCAAACAACCAAGCCATGTGTGCTTGCAACCAAAGTCTAGTTTTGTGGAAATTATGCCATGAGGTGAAAATGGTGGATGACACTTGAATTCGTGATTTATATTTACTGCCTCTTTTTAAAAACTGTTCTGAAATTCACTGTTTGCAAAATGTCACATACTTAGCTGACTGAAATTAGACACGGTGAGCCAATTCTTGCTGTGTTTCTCTTGCTCATCCCAGACATTGATCTCTGCAGGCTCTGAGATCACTTGAGTGTTCTGGGGACAATCATCCACTCTAATCACCTGGCAATACAGCGACAAAACAATACTCAATTTACAGGATAACTAGCATCTCTGCAGTTCCTCTGATAGCCTATGGTGTGGCCTTTCAGAGCATCACTGAAATGCCAATGATGAACATACTACCAACCAAGAAACAGGTTTTCCAGTTTTTTGTTACAAGTTGCAGAAGACATGTTGTATTTGTCTAGTAAATACAACTCATGAAAGATCTCACACTATTTAAACATATTTGAACTTCAAGACCTAATACATTCAGAGGTATTTGATCTCAAAGTTTGAGTATTTGCTGACCTGAGCATCTTCTGTAAACAAAACAGTCTTCAGCATTCATCTCATTAAACAGTGATAACTCTTTTTAGTTGACAAAGACACTAGGAATTTCTTTATAAATCTATAAATAGATTTTTATATATGAACACACAGATACAGTTACAAAAAGTTGCCCCATACATATGACACAATCAATACGGTTTCTGCAACATGCAAAGTATTTGCCATCAAAAAAGACTGTGGGACTCTTGTAGGCAGGAGATAACCTTATGAGGCCTAGCTTCCTTGTTTACAGTTGTATACCACCTGGATATGGCCCCTTCTTCAGTCTATCCTAGATCCTATGGAGCCTCCTCAAGTTCTCCTGACAACTGAAGTGCAAGGACTGATTTATTCTTGTGTAAAATCCATATCACTCCAGTACACTATCTAGCAAAGTCCCTGAGCATCAACAAGTTCAAAAGGGAAATCCCACACATTTCAAATAAAAGGAAAACTGAAGCAAAGCTAGACACACACATGAGATACCCCAGTTCGTGTGCAGCATTTTAAATGTATACATTTTCAATTAAATCACACTGCAAAACTGCTCTTAATGAATGAAAAAGAGTTTTGAGATATGTGATTCTCTTGCATCTGCCCATACCGGCACCTGAAGGAGTTTTTGATTCCTCTTTCCTCTCCCAGGCTTTCTGTCTCTGTTTTGCTGTTTTGCTTTTGTTGCCTCACTGTGATGTAGCTCACTGGATCGTAAAGACTCTGCAGAAAAGAGCCAAAAAACCACCTTTAAGTTAGAGAGCTTCATTTACTAAGGTAAGACTGAGAATTGGCAGATCTCTAAGGCAAGCTGAGAAAGACTTGTGACATCCAAAGTTAATACTCATGCAGTTCAGTGCACAGTTGTGCACCATCACAAGATATAAAACAAGAAGTGTTATCCATCATCTCACATTAATCATAATTAGAACAAGAATTTGCTGTACTTTAGTTCTTGGTAAGCAAACTTCGTGGTGGGCAGGGAGGGATTTAAACTCACTACAAAAGTGTATACCTCTTCATTCTCCATGCGCCCATCTGACCTACGATAATGCTAATGTATCTCTATGGGATCGTGGAATTTATTTTGGGTCCTGCAACTCTTGCATTGGATCCCCATGACAAAGAGACTTCCCCAGAGTGAGCACAATCCTTCTGTTACTCCATTTGTGTAACCACAGACAAAGAGAGCTCATGAGAAGGGGAGAATCAGGGTGGATGACACATAGGTGTATCACAGCTTGGGTACAAGGCACACTTCAGAAATTCCCAACAACTGCCAGACCCACAACAAAGAAAGTGAAAGAGTAACTCTGGAACCTCTGCTACTACCATCAACTGCAGCTAATATCTTATCAGTGCAAATGAAAGATTTTTATAAGGTCTAGGACTCTCCAGTAAAAGATACTGTACAGGTGTAATGTTTTATAATTACCGCCTATAGCCTTGCAGGTTTTCCCTGATCTCTCTTTCTTAGGGGACTGTAAGCTCTTGCTTCTGCAGAAACTCCAGTCCCTCTGGAATGGGCTGATCCAGAAGGAGGTGCTTTGTTTCAGCATGTTCTGAGAGATGCTGCTGCTGCTGTGATGTGACCAGTCAGAGTTGTAGGAGAAGGACTTTGATTCTATTAACTGGACATGCCTGAGAGGACTGCTCTTGCAATTATTGTCCCTGTCACAGGAGGAATGTATGTACATGGCTTTCTTCTTTGAATCTGAGATGAAAACGCCTTTTTCATCACCTTCAGAGAAACCCCAGTTCACATAACCACCTTCAGTTTCTTCCCCATCATCACAGGGGGATGCTGCACTCTTTTCAATATCCAGCGGTGGCTGGAGACCCAGAGGATGATCAGACTCTACAGCATTAGTCTTTTCTGATGGCAAATGAATAGCAAAGTCTTTCTGGCTCCAATGATAATCTTCTGTCTCTTTTCCAATGAGGCTGACACTGGGCAAATTTTGCTGCACCACAGTGCTACTTTGCAGGTCATCTCTGACCACTTCATCCTTGTACTTGGCAGGAGTGCTCAAAAAGGAGAAATTTAAGGTGACATCCTCAGACAAAGACCCTCCCTGATGGTCAGGGGGCACCAGCAAAAACTGTCCATACCTAAGGGTTGACTTAGTCTCAGAGGATACTCCTGAAGTGGGTGTGTCACCTTCTATCTCTACTTTTCGAGAGCTGTCTTCTATTACCTTGTTACTCTGAGACCTCCGTACATGGTCTTTGCACTCTGATGGACCAGGACTCCTTACCACGCTCCGTAAGAGGGAGGGTGGCATGCTGTAGTAGTGGTATTTCTTGTCGTACAAACACTTCAGGCTGCTCAAGGTCTCAGAACAGAGTGCATTGCTCCAGCTATGTGGCAGCTTCCTACACGTTTGATGTTTTGTGTCAGCCAGCAAGGCTTCTTCCACCTGCAAGGTGTCTACAGCAGAAAGGACTTTCAGGATGTCCACTGTCAAGGCAGATAAGTCTTGCAAGTGTCCTAGTTGGCTGTCCAGGGAGAGTAAAGACTCCTTGATAAAAAATACCTTCTTATGCACCTCTTTAAGCTGTAGAAACATCTCCTCCACTCTAAGTAGAAAAACAAAATATAATTAAAATACCAAAACACAGATCTTTACATCCTTTTGCAAGATGATGAAGGAAGCCATTAACACATTTCAAAAAGTCAGTGTTTCAAGCAGGCGCTTTTTTTTTTTTTTTTAATAGTGACTTTCATTTTTGTCAAATATCTATACTTGACAAAACCCAGCCAACAGACAGTGTTTCCTAAGGAAACAGACTTTTTGCTCAAAAAGTATCTATTTTAAAAACCCTTGTTTTCCTACTAACAGCCATTCATTGCCATTGAACTACTAAACCATGGACAGCAGGCAGCTATTGCTGCCAGTGTAAAATGCTATAAAGGATATTTCTTGTCAGCTAGTCATCCTGTATTTCTACATTTCTTGTGCAAGCATGAGGACAAGACTTACACAGACCTACATGTATTTTTCAGTCTTGCATTTCTCAAATGCTAGAGACTTCTGGGAAAGAGGTCTTCCCAAGAACCTGTCTGGCCTCTGGAAGCGGATTCTCTGCATCTTATGGCATCAGTTACCTTTAGGTAAAATGCAACTTCCTAAAAAGCAAAGCCTATTTTTTTATCATCTTCAAAACTCCAGTAAAAAGTGCAAGAACTTCTTGGCCTGGAATTATATCATTTTAACCAAATAATTATTCTCTGGTGCTTTACCACTAAGCCAATGATAAACTAGCTGCAGGCAATATGCAGTAGTCATTTCTTCCACTTATCACAGAGTAACTAAAAGATATAGTATTAACTAATTGCTGAATAAAATCAAAGATCAGTATTCCAGAACATTTTTTTCATCTAAATTAATTTCTTGCATGAATGTTATGTAATCCTATGAAGTGTATTCACTTCTGCACTCAGAAAAAAATCCCTTTCCAATTCTATATTTATCCAGTAAATGAAATCTTCTTGTTGTAATCAATTCTGTAGCTTTTGAACAAAGCTGTTTATTTAATTTCTTTTACAGGTGATGCTTATACTGCTTCTGTTTTGTTTTAACCTGCAGAAAGTAAGATTATAAACAGGCAAAGATTAAGAGTCTATCTTTCTCTAGGCAAAACAAATTTGTTAGGTGAGATGAGTGTTGGCATTCACTAAGACTTTTTAAAATTTTCCTTTTTTTTAACTCTTCCCCTTAAATTTAGTGGCAGATTTGCCATTGATTTCAATAGAATGCTAAATTAGGCCAATACTGAGAATTTTGAAGCCCTACTGACAGCTGTGTATTAGCATTTTGCAAACCAAGACACTATATTGAAAATAATGCTAAAATGGTTTTATGGTTATTTCTGTAAACAGCAATTATACTCAATCACAAGCAATGTTCTCACAGCATTATTACACTGCTAACCTTTTAAACAAACACATATATTATATGATGTTCTCTGGCATGTTTTTGTACTGCTAACTGGTCTGCAAAAGTGAAACTTAGCAACACCTAACTGTACCCCTTTAACCACCTACACACATCTGGGGATGCAGTTCTGCCAGCAAGGCTTCCCAGACAGACCTGACATGCACCTCAAACAGATATATTTCCATCAAATTAGCAAGGTCTATGCATGTTCACAGTGCCCATAATCTGTTTCAAAAGCATTAGCTTATCAAAGTCTTTTTATATGACAAATTTATACAAAGAACACAAATCTTCAGCAAAACACACCTTTCTGTGGTCAGATGGATCCTTTCACTGTCACTGGAATTCTGGCTTTCGTTCTTTTCATGAAAATATTTTTCCACACACTGTTGCTCAAAGTCATGAAGTTTCTTTAACTCCTCATCACTCAGGTAGAGCTCTGAACAAAGGAGGTAGGAATCAGTATGAAACATGCTGATAATTACAATTCTTTATGAACATCCATGAGAAAAAAAATAAAAAGCCTGTCAGAACTTGTTTACACTCCTTTCCTTGAAAAGAAAGAATCAGGCCTAACTCTGTGAATTTGGGCTTATGCATAAAGACCCTACATGCCAAATAGAGGAAATTATGTTTTTTATCTTTCCTTAGACAGGGAACATAACCATACTGACAGAAATTCCAGAGCACTTCCCTTTAAAGCCTCAAAAGCACACACTCGAATGGCTGCACACAAAGATGTATTTTCTCACAAACTTTTTCCTTTATTTTGTTATGCATGTGTCACTTACAAGATGTAGATATACATATAAAGGCTTACAAAAATGTCACTCTAATGTGGTCAAGGCATTCACTTCAGGTTAGTCACCTATAATTGCAGTCCTTCCAGGTATTCAAAGCTGCAAAACTTTTTTCCCAACTAAATGCTTAACATGTGCATATGTATAAAACATTAAGGCATTCTTAATTAACATTCATATGTATAAAACATTAAGATCTTCTCTCCATCCCCTTCCTCCCCAAGATTCCTAGAGGAGGAAGAAAACACTCAGAAGTTTACAATTTGGGCTGTTCAGGATGCTATTCTTCTAGCACACCAAGATTTCTGAGAGAACAGATTAATTACAAAACACTACGAAGAAATGCATATGGTGGAAAGCTGTTTCTCTGATTCAAACTCCACATTTTCCAAGCTCCTCTTTTCTTTCTTTATTTTAGGTACCAGAGTCCTCACTGTACTTGATAAGGGGATATCTCCATCAGGTAACAAGGCAGTGTTTGTCACAAGCATGTAAAAAAAAGCTGCAACACACAGCTCAGCAGCCAAAACCCCAGCAGTGTTCTGGGGTTCCCCCTTTCACTCCCAATGGGACTTGATCACCTTTGAGGCTCTTTTCCCCCATAACCTACCTGTGTTCTTTCCTCCAACATTTTACTCTGTATATTGGTATTTTCACTGATTTTCCACAGGGTGGCACTGGATCCTCATTGCGAAAACCAGTTAATTATAACCACACCAAAATTAAAGTAGAAGAAACTTACCAAGCAATGCACAGGTATACAGAAAAGGGGCACAGAGGCATACAAACGGGAAAAAATTCTCCTTCTGAGAGAAGCGTAAGCAAGTCATGAGCCCTCTTCTATCCAAGGACTTTTAGATGTGTTAAGCAGGGTTTTAGTTCTCCTTTAGCCTGATGCACCTTACAAGACACTCTCTATGCTACATCAGTGATTTATGCTATTCGTGCATATAAAATAATCAGTGGCACTTCAAGGTGCCTACTTCGTTTCTAGTGTATCCAGTCATGATGGAGAAGGTGAGCCTGAGAGCAGCAGTAAAACAGCTTAGCGTTGATTATTTAAGCCTGGTTTTGAACCCTGTAACTACCTGCAAGCATGCCAGATCTCTTCAGGGATTCATTGTTTAGCAGAGCAAATCCTAAGTAAAGCATAACTCAGGCAGGATCCTCCCCACATCTCTTATTAGGTTCCAAGGGTGTATGTTGCATCAAAAAGGATGAGGCTGTATAATATTATACACCAGTGTTCCCCAATGTTTTTGTAGAAAAGGTTATAGCCACCAGCCTCTGCTCCTCCCCATTTCTCTGCCTCACCCCAACCACCAAGCCCCACTACTGAGTATTCATTCCCATCCCAAGAGCTTGTGGTCCCGTCCCCTCAACAGCTAGAGCTACTCCTGGCAGAGCTGGCAACAGTGAGACAGGGAACTGACATCACCTTGAAGAGGCATTAGGAAGGACGCTGGGATGAAGACATCCAGGTTGGGAAGGTGTAGTGATAAGCCAGTGTACAAAGGAAAGGGAAACAGTGAGAAGGTGGGAATCCTCTATGCTCTCTCTCTGCATCTGCCACCACTTGATCTCCTTTGTCCTTGAGTTCTGTACCTTCTTTCTCCAGGTAATGAAAAAGGAATTGTTGGTCTTTTCATGACAAACATATAGAAATTTATACCCTCACTACTGTTTAATTTCTTTAAAAATAAGGCTATTAATTCCTACAGAATAAATTGCTGTCACTTTATTTCAGCTGTGTGTCACTTTATTTCAGAGCTGTGAGGTATCTTGACTGATGCACAGTATGTAGCACAGCAAAGCATTCCCCTAGTCACTTAGTCATTTTTTCCTTCAAGAATTCTCAGGGAGTCAAGTTAAATTCAGTTTTCAAAATTAAAACAGCCCTCTACCCAGAGAACATATTTTTTCTTTTTTTTCTTTTTTTTTTTTTTCTTTTAAAGGAACTCAACTTCAAGGTGATGGGAGGCTGACAAACAATTGTCACCAGCTTTTTCTTTTGGTTCCCAGCTTACTTAGTCCAACATCGCCTTCCTCTTGATCCAGCTCATTTGGGGGCTGATGGCGGAAGATGCGATTTATAAGAAGTCCGATGTGGCTCAGCAAGATGAATGGTGGAGGCAGCCATGGTTTCTCATGGTAGGTCATAATGTAGCGGTACCGGTTGTACTTCCAGAGCTTGTTCGATATGGATTTCAAATCAAAATAAACATTACTGAGAAGAGAGTGACAGAGGGAGGGGGAAGGAGGGAAAACACTGTGAGGAGTACTGCCAATATAGCACAAGACGCTTGTGAACAGATCTAATCTGACACTGAAGAAAAGCGCCATTCCTCCAGTGAGGTAAATCTGCTTAGCAACTTTCATTTAACAAAACAGCAACATGTGTCAGCAGCTAGTGCACTGAGAATGAGTGCATCAAAGCTGCCTAACAGATTTGGAGATCTAGTGCACTGAGAATGAAGTGTATCCAAGCTGCCTAACAGATTTGGAGATTCGATTCCCATTCACATTAATGGAACTTGGACAGAAGATATCCCTGAAGTGGCTTTGAAATCTCAGCCATACTATTTAAACTTTAATGCACAGCCTAACTGAAAATTCAACACTGTCTACCTCTTTGGACTGGATTAAAAGTAGGTACCAGGCTAAGGGAAGACTGTTAACAAAACGGTTCTGTGCACTCCCCCTAAACAAAATACTGCAACTACATGAGCTATTCTTCTGCAGGATACTCACTGGAGCTCTGATATTATTAAACACAACTGCGGTTGCACAGAATAATTTTCCATATCTACTATCATAGACCCAAGCACAGGAAAGCAACGTTGTGGTTTCTGGCACTGTAATTTCATTTGAACTGTCATACTACACACACAGCGTATAGTCACAAAAACATCAGCTTTGCTTCTGAGAGCATAATTAAATATATTGCTCATACCCATTTTTCGTCCCATTTCTGGAACAATCAAATCACTACGCAAAAGATTTATCATATCATCATTGCTGAAGGTTTAATTCCAGAAATAATTCAAACTGCAATTTCACAGCTGTGTAATATAAAATAATAGACTGATTCCTTGCCAAAATTTCAGGAAAGGGATTTTTAATTGGAAGTGGGAATAGAATGATTTTTGATAGTTCATTTTTCTTGAATATTAATCACTACATTTATTCATTTAAATTTTGTTTTAACCTACAGCTGACTTTTTCTTCCTCAGAAATGTTAGAACTCTAGGAAAAAATTATTAACTACTTGGGTTAGGCTGCTCTTTTCTTATACATTACAGAGCTTGATCCACTACTAGAGGCTCCCTGTTAAAACTTTAAAGGTTAAAATGACTATAAAGACAGTGATTAATTACCATAGAATTACTATGAATTACTATAGAATTAGTATGAAGACCCTTCCTACTCAGGGATTAGTAATGACAGCAGACATTAAAAGGCAGTTTGTTAAAAAAACTACAGTTAGATTTCAGTCTAGAACATAAGAGATTGCATTAAACCACAGGAAATTTCAAATTATTTGCTAAAGAAAGAGTATACTCCTACAGTCATTATTCTCTTCCCTTGAACACCTCCACTGATCTGCCAGCTTAAAACTTGGGCTACCCTATGATGAATGTTATATGGGTTCTCAGCACAACACATACAACAACTTTCAGGAACAAAATAAAATTACTTCAGAGCTGAATTAATGTTACCTTTTTTGCCAGCTGGAGTTGTCTGCTTTCACAGAGTCAGACGCTTGTTAAATGGCAAAACAGTTTAGGTGTCTTCTCACTATCCCTTTCCTTGCACTGTCTTGTTACCACCATTCTTTTTTTATTCACCTTACCCCCATGGAAGACATGGTGGTACAACACCCATTTATGGTAACAACGACCATTAACATGCCCTTGCTGCGGCATTTTTGGTGAAAGGCTTTTGAGAAGCGTTGGCAGAAGCATTAGTTGCTTTTGCAGCAATATACCAAGGTACCTACTTAAAGAAAGCAATAAGCAAGTTGACCATGATGATGTATTGCACAAAGAGGTAGACAGCTTGGAGGAACGGTGTGAGGAAGGAGCCAGGAGGACAGTCTTCATTGTTTTCACAAACTGGAAATTAAGGACATACAGAGCATAGTTAGCATGGAAATCAGAGCAGAGCACAGCAATGGCCTGTGCTTCTCATTTGTCCCAGCAAGAAACAGAATAGTCCTCATTAATTTCACAGATATAGATCACTAAACTTCCAACTAAAAGGTCAACCTTCACCTAAAGGAAAACTGCAACCTCTTTATGCTACTACAATCCCACAGTTATTTACCCTCGCAGTTCAGAAGCTGCAGACACCACTTCATACATATCAGTTCTTATTCCAGTCACTCCAATTTTTTGTTAAGGGGAAAAACCGATGCAGCCGAAATGCATTTGAGAGATGGCACACACTCAAGCAAACTGAAATCCAAATCTTTGATCCTTAAAGCAAGTGGCAAAGCTTTCACAGACTCCACTGTGGAAAAGATAGAGCTCAAAGGCTGCTTTATCAGTACTGGAGTGATATTCATTTAGAGCTTCACACACAAAATCACATTGACTCATATGCAAAAAGATACATAAGGCTATGTATATTTGCGGGATGAAGCAACAAATGACAGAAATTAAGGGATCTCTTTTAATGTTTTTAAAATATCAAAACAAATATTTTTTAGTCCTTTTAATGTCTAATCAAATTTCAGACCTTTGAGGAAATTTTAACACACATTTATAAAGCAGCAGCTCTAAATTCAGGACACATTCTGAGCAAAAAAGTCACTAAGGAAATCATAGCTTTATTTGGGAAGTGTCAAATTTCTAAAGGTTTAGCATTACTAAGTGATTAAGTGGATTAAACTGTGAAACTGAACAGTGTGCTTTCATTAAAAGAATTTTGACTTATATAACCAAAATATATAGTCATCATGTGACTGTTCAAGCAGTAATAATGGATGCAATATTCTAAATTATTTTAATGAATTGGGTCTGTGCTGAACTATGTAACTTAAATATATGTATCTATTTCCATACCTACTTGTCGATTTTAGGGATTGTTTTACTTGTACCCATCACACAGTAGCATGAGAGTGCCTTCCATCGGTAATGCTGAAACACCTCCTGGAGTGCCTGGTTCTTCTGTCTTGCTAAGACAAGTTCAAAGCCATAACCAAGATACATTGTTTTTCCTATTTACATTGATTGGTTCTATTTTTCCTATGTTCACCTGGTTTACCTGCTTAAGAATGATGCCAGGTAACTTATTTCTCCCTTTTTTTCCCCCACCTTAATTTTTTTCTTTTTTAAGGCAATTTTGTAGTCTTTTCTTCAAGAGATCAGCAGCTTTGTATTCACCTGATTAGAAAATCATTTCAGTGCCAGATCCCCCGAGCATGAAGTAGCTAAATATTACTTCCTATGTGCTTTGCTCTGAGATTTGCAATATACTTAATTTTAAGCACTGAATTTGAAGGGTTTAGAGCTTAACCTTTATTTTTAAGAAAGAAACTAATATTCTCAACATTATTCATGTAGTATTACTCATTAAGGACATATATATGCTGGAATCAGAATTGTTTGAGAAAGAACAGACTCAACAGGTAGTCAAAACTCTAGTAGCCCAAAGTAGGTGTGTTTCTGCATGTATTATATTTAAGCTGTTGAACTGTATTATGAAAATTACCTACCATCTATTTCTCCAGCATAGACCTCACCAAACATCATCCAGTAGGGCTGAAATACAATATCTCGTGCCAGAGTCCAAGAAGGAGGCTCCTCTGGTGAAAGAATTGCCTTTCGTGACACCCCAAAACTCAACAGAACTATGGCCATCATAATCACAATATAGAACATGTTTGCTGTCTGGAAGACATGTTTGTGTGAAAGAATTAGTTGTGTTAATTATATGTGAAAGAGACATACATTATAGGGAAATCTGCTTCTACAAATCAGAGTATAAAACAGGGGTAATAATCTAATATGTTGGAGAAAATAAAATATTTTATTTCTATGACCTGGACTACATGAACATTTTGTAGAGGTTAAAATCCTCCTGGACCAAAAAAGCCACAAGTCCTACTTGCTTCCTATGTCCCTCTTAGATCTTAAGCAAGATTTGAAAAATGCAGAGATCTTATGATGATGATTTTTCTCAGTGGTGTTTCTTTCAAACTGAGAGGAAAGAACACCAGTGAAAACTATTTTGCCTTCTAAAACTGAATTGGAATTACCATGCAAGAAAAAATGTAAAAGTATTAAGAAGGTAGATTTCAATAATGAAGTGAAATTACAGTGGGAATTTGCACATGTCCCTCAAGACTAGGCAGCAGTTCAGCAACAGTTCTTATACTAAAAGAGAAAAAAAATTAACTTCGATCTCTGATAAAATGGGATACAATTATTTTAATCAAGAAGTAAAATAATAATGAAACAGTTTCCAATAACTAGGGGAACAATCTATACTACTGAGCCCATCTGCAAGAGGCAGTGGCTTTTCTTCCATAATCAAGCTGGATAAGAAAATTAATTCAAATGCAACCCTTTTCTAAGGAATGACGTAAAAATGGCTTCTTTTGAATAAATTAGCATAATTAATAAGTTAAAGAAAAATTAAATCTGATTATGGTCAACTCACAAACAGAAGAAGTCACTGTATTTTCAGGTAATACATTCACTATGAATTATTAGGTGACCTCTCCTTTGACCATCACTCTTTTCTGTCACTTCTCAGCTTTACATATTACTGAATAGATGCCTTAACCACAAAAATACTGCTCCAAAGCACAGTACTTACCATTTTCCCAATCATTGTCAGGTATGGGCCAGCATGCTGGTTCACAGCAAAAAGATCAAGGAGCCGAGTATACCAAAATATAATATCCAAGCAGTAAAGTAGCCTCCCTGCAGTTTGAACAGGGGGGTTGGACCAGCGCAAACCAAAACCAATCATAAACAGGATGATAGCTATAGAATCAGTAAAATTCCAGTATTCATAAATCCACACCTTCACTTTTTGGCAGAATTTTCCAGGTTCTGAGATAAATACCTGAGTAGAATGTGGAAAAAGTCCACAATTAAAATCACAGATACATTATTTAAACTCTTCTGTCTGAACTATTTTACAATATTTGGGAATGTATCATTTCCCCCCCTGCCCCTATCCCTTTTCTTTATTTCTGCTTTAGACCCATTAACTGCATATTGCCATTCACCATCAACGGAGGTTTGTACTTAATATATAGCATCATATTGCTCAAGTATGCCAAATAACTCTTCCTAAGGAAAAATGGATTCCAAACCTGAATCCATTCACTAAAGGGCACATACCTCAGCAGAAGAGAGCAACCAGTATAGAATTGTTACTCATAGGTATCATTACAAATTAACAGACATTTTCTAAAAGGATAGTTATGACCTGCAGTGGCCTTTTCATAAACCCCTAAGTCATGGAAACTACCAGCCTAACCTTGCTGATGGGAAAATAACTAATGCCTTTTACTTCAGACCAAAAACATAAAGAAAGATCCTTGTATTCCACCAAGGACACCTTAAAAAAAAGGAGTGCTGGCAACTAGCAAGGTAAAGAGTGAAATGTTCACTCCTTGAACTGTGAGATGCCCCAAAGGGATTTTAAGCTTCATTGAGCAAATGTGTGAAGTGGAATCTCTGGGAGGTCATAAATAAAACCTTTGCACATTGCCGCAAGTGAGGTCTATTATGCAGTGTGTAAGGTCACACTGATAAGTACCAAGTAAAGGAGAGATTTTGAAATGTTATGCCCCAATCTTGCAAGAACTTATGCATACAAACACATTAATGTAAACAAGTGATCTGGACTAACTCACATGACTAAGTAGTTGCAGGATCAGGGCCTAAGGCTTTAACAATTAGTTGATACAATCTAGAGAAACAGAGGTTTGCAGTTATATATAACAAGGCCTCAGCAGTTAAAAGCTGCATGTGTAAGACAAAGTGTCCTACAAAGTCTTTGCCAACAGAACAGAACTAGAACATGGATAAAGAAAATCAAGTAGAAGACATCAATTTCAAAGTGTGCAGTGAATGATAATGCTAGAAAGAAGAGCTGATGTTTCCACTGTCCCACCATCAAGATGATGCAAGAGTCCAACAGAGATTTTCAAATTTCAACATTTTTCTCATTTAGGGAATCCTGGTGATTTTTTCAATCTTATCTCATGCAGAGACAGAACTTGCAAGTTTATCCAAGCTTCTATATACTTCCAGCATTTGTGCCACCCCATGAAATCTTTCACCTCAATACTGCTGTCACAGTCTTCTGAGTGATTTGCACTAACATCAACTTCACTCAGAACTGTGGTTGATTTTTTGCTATTTATTCCTCTGGAAGTACAGCATTTCAAATATCATATAAAAGATAATTCACATTACTATTGTTTACTATGTGCTAATTTTACAGTGAAGGTAAGTTGGCTCAGATACAATAAATTGGGAAATACATAAGTCCATTTGTCCCCAAACTCAGGTTTGAAGAGCAAGTTGTGTCCAGAAGTTTGGGTCTAATCAACGGCAAATAATTGCAATCGATTTTGATTGGAATATCTGTGCTCAATGTATCCAGCATTAAAAGTGGATGGTGGTTTTTTTCCAAGTTCATTTATAGAAGGTCAGTTAGTCTTGAGGGAGAGCCCTAGATTTTGCTACAAATAATACTCACTAATTCATAACAATGTCCACACTCAGGTTTAATATCTAATATAAATATCTAAATATCTTCATTATTAGAAATCTAATGGTCCACTCAAAAAAATTAAGAGACATGTGACTACATCAAGACTCCAAATCTCAATTCAGCAGAGTCACTCTCAAGTGACCTGCACATTACCACCAGCTCCACACAGAAAAGAAGGACAAAATTTAAGATGCATTTTCAAGGCCAAAGCACTGGTCTTCAAATAAAAGTCTTCTAATAAATTAATTCCCTGTGTAATTTTTTCCTCTGCTAAATTCTATACAAAAATAATGCAGGATTTGGCATTCTTCAGATTATGGTATTCTCTGGGTTATGATATATCCTCTACAGATGAGAAGAGTGAATGGAAAAGCTTACCTCTCTGACTTTTTCAATAGCAGTGGTGAAAATATAAATGATAACAAGCCATTCTTGCACACTTGGTCTTGGTCCCATCTTCACCAACACAGTATAAGTAAAGAGCATGAGGAATGCCATGTATGACATCTACAAAAGACAAGCTATATAATCCATATGCACAAAAATCTCCAACAAATTTCTGCAAACACAGTGATAGGTGATTAACCTGAATATATGTATTCAAACTACTAGGGCACTGTCAAATGTTTGAACGCAAAATCTTTATTCTAGTTCTCCAAAGTTTTGTTTTATTTTGTTTTGTTTCTATGGGAATGTCCTTAAACACCATTTGGAAATTGCTACTATAGCGCTGAAAAAATAGGTAGGAGCAGAAAATAAACTATTGCAGCACACGTTCACCTCATACATGAGACAGACTATTTCAACTTGGATGTTGGACAGAATGGTCTCCAGAGGTCCCTCCCAACCCTAACTATTCTGTGATTCTGTTCTGTGGTCTGCACACTATTTCTTGAACATAAAGGCAGTCCTATGCTTTTATCCCAACCTTCTACAGGAGGTAACAATTCTTAAAGTTATATAAATCACTGCTGGTTAATCAGTGCCTTCCAAAACCCAGGAAGAACAATATGAGGTGGAAAACATGCTGTAAATGTATCTGACATAAGGGATTAACAATCTATAAAGCAGTTAAGCACAGCCCGTTAAAGGAGTAAACGTTTATGCACATGGTGGTCTGACCCAACGGGCAGCCTGATCTTAAACATCCTGAGCTCTACTGACACATGGTTACTTAAACTGATTTAATAAATGCATATTTTTCTGTAGCAAATGATCTCCTATAGATTAATATTCACTCTTTCGGAAACAGTTCCCAAAGAAAGGGACATAAATATCTGTGAGATACTAAAGGTATTTAAGGCCAGCTTCAAATCTGTCTCTACATGTACAATTGACCACTGTAAAAACCTGTGCTTGAGCTTTTCTTTAGTTCCTTATAATTGTTTTTCTGTTGTCTTTCTTTTTGTTTGTTTTAATGCAGTTAGATGACTTTAGCAGAAAATCTTTCCACTTAATTGCCAGAGAAATATTCAAATATCATCCCATCTACACCTACCAGTGACTGCAAAGTAAAAGCAGAATTAAGTGGCATTTGAAGGATCAAAGGAAGGATTTGTCAATCCAAGTTCTAGCATGATCACTAACCGTGTGAAACCAGAACTTGACAATTGGTGCGTTGTAGAACTCATAGATTTTTCTAGTGCCAGGTAGGTCTCCTTGTCCACCATCTACTTGGCTTTCACCAGACTTCTGAGCAAGCTTTTCCACATCGTAATCCTTCTTTAAAAGAAAACAGCATTTTAAAAGTAAGAAACAACAGTCTATGATTGCAAAGGCAGTGTCGTTTCAGAGGGAAAACAGACACAAATTTCTAAACTTTGCTCTGGTCTAAACCATTACTGTAGTTTGCTTTATTCTGGTTACAACCATCTCATTTGCAATAATTACCATGCACACTTTCCCACTAGAAATACTAATTTAGAGTTTGCTCTTATGACTACAGACAGTGGACCTCGTGTCAGCAGACCTGAGTCCACTCCTATTTCTGCCACACATTTCCTTAAGTCTCTAAGCATCACGTAATCACTCTGTGTCTCACTTTCCACATCTGTAAAATGTATATAAATAACAACTTCCATTCAACATAACTGTGTTAGCTAGAACTCCACTAACACTTGTGATTACATTCTGAAAAAAGAACATCACATTTCTGCTGATATATACAGTTGCACAGAAAATGTCAAGACAGTGAAATTCTAAATACGGAATCTAATTGTTATTTTTGCTGTACTTTACATCTGATTAGAAGATAAGGTTGTAATAAGTACTCTCTAACGAAGATCTGCCTATGCAATATAAAGATAATTCCTTTATTTTCTTCAGTAAAATAAAAACAAACTGACACTCAAGAAAGTAAACATACTTCATTTTGTATCCACAATTTGCCTGAGTACACCTCTGAAAGTTCAAATATCTGATTGCTGCTGAAGCCTAAAACAAGCTGCAGACATAGCAGGGGGCAACTGACAAAACCAGAAGGTGCTTAAAGAAGTTTTCAGTGGTGAAGGAGGGAGGCCCGAGGGATGCACACACACATTGCTCAATTTGTTAGAGAACAGTGCTAACAACGACAAGTTTACTCGTTCGAACTATGGGCAAGGCTGAGGGAACCAAACTAACTTGTTCAGTTTTGTTTCAATGCTGGTCAATTGTCTTGGCTAATAACAGTTCTAAAACTTATTGCTACTAGATATCTACAGTATAGAACTTCTTATGTAATGTATTTATCCCTATTACACAAAGTTTCCTTGAGTCATCAGGGCAAGGGGGGACGGATTTTTTTCATCACATTAAACTTGAAAAAGGGCTAAACCACAGAATTTGATATACAGAATCATCTCAATATGTTAATATCAGATCTTCCTAGGTGAAGGAAGAATACATCTCATGAAAGAGTGTGATTTCCAGCTGCAGCTGGTCATTGGAATTGTGAAAGATGCTCTATAGTACACTGTTGAAATTGTATATTTTTCTATATTATTTCCTATAAGATTATTTAAGAAAAATCATTAGCTCAGACTTGTGCTTTAAACAATTCTCTAATAGATAAAATCAAAAGTAAGCTTATTGCTAGTGTAGGAAGGGAGCAGCCCTATCTGAGGCAGATCAAAAAAAGTACTTATACACATTTCTCTGCAGCCTTCTGCCAGACTGCAGGGGTAATCCTACTGCAAATAATTACAATTGGCCTGTCCTCTGTATCATAGCTGTTACCTAACCCTATAAAAACAATTTTTGAATCATGTTAGACAAAAACCACAGGAGACAATGGCTTTGAGCATTTTTCTGCATCACAGAAAAAAAATGTGGCAAAAATAAGTCTACACAAAGTCCTCAAAGACAATGTCTTCTTTTATTGTACACAAATTGAAAGTTAATTGAGAAGGTCCCAAGCAATCTACAATATTTGTCTGATGTAAGGTAAGCAGAGAACAAAAAGTTGCCTGACAGCTCTCACTTAGCAATCATGTTTTCATGGGTTAGCACCTCGTCAATTCTCCATGTCTGTCCATGTCTAGCTCAGACTGAAAATTTTTGGAAATTCTCAGCTCAAAGAATGTGTGGTAGAGAATGAGAAAGGGCATTAACAGAAATCTTGGAGAATTCTTGAAGATCTCAAAAGGCAAAGACATCACCTCACTTATGCTGGAGACTCCTCACCAACAAGCCTAAGAAGGACTTTTGTACAACCACCTGTCTCTGCAGTGTGTTTTGGCACTTGGTTCAGATGACAAAACCCAAAGCACAGCGCTTCCCTTTAAATAGCTTTAAGATGCTTTAAACAGCATCTTTGCTAGGCTCAAGGAATGCAGAAGACACCCTGTTTTTCATCAAGTAAGACAGGTGCTAGACCTCTGGAAGGGCTACAATGTAATTCAGGAAACAAAACTACAAGGAGAGAGTAAGAGGGAAGGATGGTCAGGGAGAAGGGGAGAGGCTGAGGCTGAGATGCAGAGCATTGGACACTGGTCAGGCAGAATGGGAAGGAGGAGTGAGTTGGAAAGGATGGGACCTGGACTGTCACAGTTCTGCTGTTTCCCTGCCCACCTGGGCAACCTGAATTGAGTTTTATAGCTGTGATTTTGCGTATGACATGAAATCTTTCTTAGACTATTTGGTATACAAGATTACATTGGTACACAAGATTACATAGGTATTTATCTGCAGCTTGAATAGACTTTGTGCCCTAAAAGACCTGCAACTGACAGATAAGTATAATCGCAATATACTTGTGTGAGGTTGGGAAGGACTTTCTCATTATGACCAGTATAGAAGTGACATCCAGGACAGATGAAGCAACTCGCCCAAGTTCACATCAGTCCGTATCCAAACCAGGGATCTAATGACTACATCATGAGAACTGGGTTCCAGCACTTCCAGCTGATGACCATCTTTTCCCTCCTTAGAATTATACTGTGGTAAACAAACAAACTCTGACACTCAAATTATAATCACCACAGACTAACCAGAGACAAAGTATCTTTAGAGCTGATTGGGCTCTGATCCCCATGATACCACGTGAACTGGTGGAAGTCTTGAGATTGAGGAACATGAGACATTTCTGCCTTGCTTTTAAACTCTAGCATCAAGATGGCAGGAGGGAGGAGAATACTCATAATGACCTAAAAGAGAAACACAAGATTCAGGAAATTATTTCAGCAGAAATTAATTGCTCAATAGACCTGAAGCCACAGTCAGCCAGCACAAACCCAGCACAATTCCACTGGCCTGGGAGGAAGCCACCGGTGCTGGGAATCTCTGTATCACACTCTGACAGCCTCTGAAGGAGTTTATTGTTCTTTTCTGTTTTGTGGCTTTCAAGAGTGCCATGGTATCTGGGGATGCTTACAATACCTCTTCCTATGTTGAGAGCATTACTCCCATCAGCAGCTCTGCCAGGGAATGAGCAATGTGCAGAAGCAAGAGCAGGTAAGGGGGGACTGAAGGGTGCTGAGAGAATGGGAACATAATAGGAATAGGAAAATAAATCCCCTCTCCTAATGTCATCCCATAGGTGCTTTTGCAAAGAAATAAACCAGAAGCAAGTACCGTTTCCCCTCCCTGCCTTTCTTTCGTTTTCCATATGTGCACATTCCAACACGTGCTTAAGCACAACTGTCTGAAGCTGCATTAGCCATGTTCATAACCAACAAAACAAGCATAAAGCATCTAAAGAGCTTCTAAATGCTCAGAAAAAGCTAGAGTTGCGTTACCTTAAACCAGGAGTTCTTCCGCATCTTCAAGCGTCCCATCCACATATCAGTCAGCAGCATCTGTGTGCAGGTATGGGATATGAAAGGCCGCAGGCCTACAGAAACCGCTAGTTTTAAACAAGTTGAGTTGCTCCAGTTTTTCAGTTCATAGGTCAGCAATTTCATGGCCATCTGCTCATTTTGTTTGAATGCTTTGTCCAGCACATCTAAGGCAAGCTGCCCAAATTCCCTAAAGCAGAAAACAATTAACAGTCAATATAACAGGGATCTATCCAAACTCAGAATCATTGCTGCAGAGAGGTTGTTTGTGAATACTCTCGTAACTAAAGTTCAACTAGAAATCTGAGTAAGCATGCCTTCTCCCATTTTTCTCATTGCTTTAACAATATAACTAGTGAAAAGCATTTTAGGGAGTAAACTTAACCATTTATTCCTAATCACAAGGTTTAGAGTCATCCTGTTTTCTATTTTTTTATTTGTTTTGTTCTTAAGCTCTCTCAGTGATCAAAATGAACCCTACGAAATTCTGTGTATATCCTTCAACAGACTCATCACCACTGTGGGCAAGCACTGCAGGCAGTTGCAAAAGTCTCTTCTATTAGACAGGCTTTAAAACATCTCTGTAGGCAACACTCTCCAAGGAAACTACAATTCCTTCAAATTAAGCTTTGGAGCTGCATACAAAAGAAGGCAGTACATTTTTATTGTACTCAAATTTTAGGCATGAAGTCTACAAAGCACAAGATATATTACTAACTAAAATATATTACTACTAAGAAAAACTATCAGAAAACACCAACTGAAAATTGCAAACCTGAAGAAAATTCTTTTTCTACTTTCCTTTTATTCACTCAATTATTTCAGGATACATTTTTGATTTAGTCTTACACAGAGCAGGATTTTAGCACTGATTTTAGTTCGTTCATTACTACTTGTTACAGACTTGAAAAGTCCAACACCTGTCTGCCATATGGCTTCTTAACAAATTGAACTGTAAGGGAAATTTCAGCCTTTCACTTGACCATTTAGCAGACAGAGAGCCATCCATTACTCACTTATAATTTAATTTTCAAAAAAGCATCTAGGGAATATACAAATAGCTTTTCTTTAACTCTCAACCAGAGTGCACACCAATACATAGATACATTATATAATATTGATAATTTGTTTTATACTCCATAGTCCATGGGATCACTAACCCTATAAATTCTTAGTGGATTAGGAAAATATCTAACCATTCCAAGCACTGCAGAACTTTATTAACTGAAGGGACAACTCATACTTTGAATACTTCTTCAGTTCTTCTGAAGTATCATCCACCATGTTGCTCTGTTTAGCTTCACGTGCCATTGCCCTGTAGAGTTTACAAGCTACAACAGCCTTGACCATGGCTTCCTCTCCGTGCTTCCAGAAGAACATTGCCATCTTCTGTCTTTTCATCAATACTGCCCAAACCAGGAGGTCATTATAGGGGTAGATAAAGCCAGTTGACTCATAATTCTCTGCATAGTTTATATCCTCTTTTAATTTCTTCTTATACTTATGGAAAGCACTGGATCTTTCCTGTAAATTTGTTAAAAAAAAAAAAAGAAAGAAAATCCCAACAAATGATTGAGATTCAGATTCATAAGAATAAACTGCACACAAATCTGAATTGCAAGTATTTGATATTGCAAACAATTGCAATTGTTTGATAGCTATATATATTTAAGTCATAAACCACAAGCTAGGATCATGTTCAGATTACCAATGCTAAGAAGCTGGTAATACTACTGAAGGAAAAATACTCCTTGCTCAGTATCCACGCCTTTAATAGCTTCCTTTTCCAGAGTGTTGGGTATTCTCCAAACCCTGTGACTCCAAGATCCCCAAGTCTAAAGTAAGCAATTATATTACCTTGTATTTGTAAGGCTGTGCTGTTCTGAAGAACTGAGAATGCAAAGTACTTTCAGTAGATCCCATTCCACTATTCATCCTATTACTCTGATGAAAGGAATGAGACAGGCTCTGAGAAAAGCTGGAGAGTACTCTCTAGATCCAAAGGCATACCACAAAACACAAGGAAAGAAATGCAAATTAGATATGATTTTGTGCCTGTAGATATATGCTTGTACTTTCTGACTGCAATACTACATGTGGAAAACTGATGTTATTCAAAAACTAGTGAGTCAGTAATCACCATAACTACCAGTGGAGCTTATACAATAAAGGAAAAAATAGCCTGTTTCACATCTTAGTTATAAAAACATATGTTTTTCTGAAACTCTGAATTCAAAATATTGATTTTCCAAATAGCATCCATCAGTTAAAACAACAACAGGGTTTGTACCAGACTAGAATAATCCAACTGGAAGCTCTTCTGAGTGCCAACCTTTTTTATATAGTGCCATAAGTCCTTTGGAAAACAGAATTCTATGAATTTTTTGCTGCTTGTTTCCTTTGAACATCTAGCATCCCTATAAATTTTGTTCAGTGTTGACACAGAGGGAAGAATGTTACGAGCTGAATCACTAATGCTCTTTCCTGTAGTACTCAGTTATATGATTATAAAGTTTCATCCATTCCTGTTAAGGTTATATTTCATCAGCAAACAGTGAAAAGTGTTACAATGGCTCATATATCTTTTTTTAAGCATTGTATTAAACTAGTGACATACAGGAAACTTTTTCTCTGTTTCTGTTCACTACAAGTAACAGTTTTCATTATTTCTTCTCATTTTCCCTGATCCTCCTGAGATTCTTCTCTTAGTCATGAAAGCAGTTCATGGGGATGATAGGGTTTTGTTGTTTGTTTTTTAACATGTGGAACTACTTCAATCAAAGTCCAGTTCTACTATAAAAACTGGGTAGAATTTTTATGCAGTGATGTTGGCAATGATATTCAGCTAATTTATTGAGAAGTTTAGGCTCCTTTTAAATTACTGGTTTTGGAAAGTCAACAGGGAAAATGATGACACACCCTAAGTCTAGTTCAAGGCATGTGGAATTCACTATTTCTGTGATGTGGTTCAAGTTGCAAGAACAGAAACATGCAACTGCTTCAGAAAAGGGAAAACGATGGTTGGTACAGTCTTCTTGATCTTTATTAATGGATGACAGACAAAGAACACAACCCAACTACTGGACACAAAGGTAAATTTACTAAATTAATAGTTAATTTAACAATTGGTACTCTTGGGGACTTGTCTATTTTATTTGCAACCTCCCCACAGCTGGCAAAGAGATTCATAAAACAGACAAGTCTGGCATACCTTTAACTGATGCTCTTCAGGTAAACCACAATGACAACCTGAGCTATTTTCAGGTGGCTATTTTGGTTTTTCTTGAAGACCAGTGGTAGTAATTTTGAAGAAATTACCTTATGTTTTCTGTAGAGATCATTGTAGTGAATTCGGAAATGCTTCCTTGTGTAGCTGCTCCGATAAGCTTCACCAAGGAGGTACTCTATTACCAGTCCAATATCAATCAGTGATATCTTGTAATCCAAAGGAAGGGTATTCTGAAACACCAAATGTCACAAACTTTTCATGATGCTATTACATACCACAGTCAGCCATGTCAGAGCCCTACTAAGAGGTAGTCTGGAAAAATGTGCAACTGAGAGCTCCTGCTCTCGGGAAACTGTATACATTCATTAGGAATATGGGACTCCCTTGGAAAGAGAACACAGGTACATCCCATTTTCAGGCTGAAAAATGTGATGTTTACAGTTGACTGCACACACGTTGCATAGGGACATATAATGCATGATCCCAAGACCGGCTTCATTCAACTGTGAGGGTAGTCGTTCTTCAGGACAATCACAAACACTGGAGAGACAGACAAAAATCTTCTCCTCATAACAAGAGAAAACTAGCATGGGGTGATTTGTTCATTAAGCTCATTCATTAATTAAAAATCAAGAAGTAGCTGAAGCATGTATTTAATGATGCAGACAGTTCCCGGAGACTGGAAATGCCTTGTAGAGGCTCAAGACTGTCTCTTGTCAACTAGGACAAAAACTGTATGTGCATTACCTCTACCTTCTGAATCTCGCACTACTTCTGCTTAAAGTACCTTCACTGTTCTTCCCACACCCTTTAGTTTGTGACAAATTCTCTGAAGAACAGATTATTTTCCACACAGATGTGAAAATTATTGGTAAAACCTTAAAGCGCAAGTCTTTAAAGTGAAAAATGGGCCTGTACATAAATAGGATCTGAGACATTATGTATTTCTAGCAGTACATGCCTTTCAGACTGTGAAAAGTCTTTCTTCTGGACTGAGGTTTTTTTCAATAGACTTCAATAGTCAGCTAAGGCCACCCAGCCTTGAGTAGCAGAAGGCTTCAACATGTTGAACACTCTGGGGCAAAAGCACATCTCACAGAATGGAGCTTGTCAGCTCTGTTGTTGAGAGTTAGTTAGGCAAATATTTCTGACTACCTATACTTGTAGATACTTCTCTGTACTAAGCCTCACATTTTATGATATCCAAGCAGACTGCAATGTATCTCCATTCAAATGAAGCAGAATCAAAGGTGGTGACCCTAATGGAGAAAATATTCTGAAATCCATGATCACATCACTCTGGTGACTGTCCCACCTACTGTGTCACCATAGTAGACTGCAACTGCATGACCCATTAACAGAACACTTACACATATTAACAGAAGCTCCAGTGAGAAAGGGTTTACAGTATTTAGTCCTGAGTGCAGATCCCAAGTAAGTTTAGCTTACACAATGGCATAGGAAGTTTTGATATTGTGCAGATAATTTTTACATAAATTCCATTAACATATATTAAGTGCCAAAAGTTTTTCTTCAGATCACACGCTGAGTTTTCCCAAAGTGTCCTGAGATACATACAGGGCATGGATTTTAGGAGAGGGGTCATATCAATTACTTCAGTATCAGTGAGGGAGACAGATTTTTCAGCTTGGATAAGTTAGATGTTTTTTCAACACTGAGCTCTTCCAGATCTTTCACATAAATCAGACCTTGAATATGTTCATCAATAAGGGAAAATACACAGAACAGTTTGTTATGGAGATCAGAATACCATACATCTATCTAAAGAACCATAAATGAGATTGACATGAATAATAAAATCACACCACAAATACAACAGAACTCTGCAAAGATTAGGATTTTATCTTAGCATTCATACCCTGGAAAGAACTAGCCAATTAATCTATTTTTGGATCTAGGAATCCCCTGCAGTGAAGTCTAGATGCCTAAGTAACAGCTCATCCCTTCCTGGCTAAGCAGTACTGTGAGGTACAATAGATAACAGAACCATGAAATAAATTAATGATGTACCCAAATAACAAGGCTGACACTAAATTACTGATGGAGCCAGTGCTACACGCAGTAGTCATCCACTGCCACCCTCTGTTCTCCTAGGCAAAGTAACACTCTAAAATAACATTATGTTTTGTCACAGTATCTTTTTGTTATTGCTCAACAAGGAAAGAATATTTTAGCTTGGGGGAAAAAAGGAAAACGCTAAAACAATGACAGTAATTATTGCACTAATTCACTAAGTCTTTTGTACAATCACTTCATAAGGTCACATTAGTAATTTGAGAGAGTCTGATCTACACGAACTGCTTGGCTTTGAAACTAAAGTACAGGATCCTTGGGAGCCTCAATAGAAGTGTGCTAGTTAATTTCTTAGGGGATCAGTGGGATTAAGATAAAACCATTTAGCAGATATAGGACCATAATAATGAACCCATCACTTCTATTCCTAAAATTTCCCTGTGTTATCTAATAGCAGTGTGCCAGTGGACACTGAAGTTCTAAGCTACCATTTTTGCTCCCCAGCCTTTCCTATGTCTATTACCTGTTTCACATCTCGAACTAGGTGATATAACAGTAGATTTGATGGTCCTTGTTTCTGTGGTGTGAAAAGAAAAGACAGTAAACAAACATGCCACTCTACATTAGAAAATCAATACAGTAAAAGAAATCAGCTAAAAAAATCTTCAGAATAAGCTACTGCAATTGAAGCTCTCTCCATTTAACATCTACACACAAGTCTCTTAAAAAATATTTCAACACTAATATGCAACACATCTACTATCCTAAATCATGACATATTCGAGAAAGAAGCTGATAGAGCTTTGGTCTAAACAACATAGCATTTTCAGCAAGACAAGCATGTCTTTACCGGATTTAAATCTGAACACATTTCTCATAAGCTTCCTGTGAACACTCAGTCTGGTTTAAGATAGTAAATCAAAAATAACTAGCTGGTACACCAACCCAAAAATCCCACATTACAATCAAAATTAGCAAAACCCATTAATTTCCAGTTGTACACTGGAATTCCAAATACTCACCGTATTGTAGAGTTCTTCTAAACGAGATATGGTAAGAAAATGGTGCATGTTCACTCCATGCTCTATTAACAGCTTCACAAAATCCACGCGGTCCATCACTAAAGCATCCAGCATTGCCTGTTCCAAGGCACCAACCTCCAAATGGACAGAGTTGGAGGAAAAGCTTAGAAAATTACATTTGGAAATAAATAAAACATTCCTGAACAGCTAATAATCCATTTACCAAAATGACTATGTTTCTTTAAAGTGCACAGTACAAAAGAAAAATATGCTGGAGGAAACATCTGTGTAAAAAAATCCAACAAAGAGGAGAAGCAAAACTGAGTTACCATAAACCCAACATCTGCAGAGACTTCTACGAGTGTAACTTTACAACTAGACTCTGATAATACATTCTCTACTCTCTAACTCACTTCAAAAGCCAATGTAGGATAATACATGGGGTGGAGGGAAGCCTTTCTTTTGACATATGACAAAAGATATTTCAAGATACTCTATTTCAAAATATCTCTATAGAACTGAAATTTCTTTAAAGCAGACTTTTTTCAAATAAGAGGCAACATATATGAGAATAAACTCTCTTAAAGAAACCATGAAGCAGAAATCTACCTACAATAGTGTCCAAACAGTGAAAGCACTGTACTCATGACACTTGCGCAGAGCTCAGCAAGGTTTCTACATGCAAAATAGCAAAGGAGTTATACATATGAGGTTTGTATAAATTCATATAAAGTTTTTCTACAGAACATGTATGCACAGGAAATGCAGTGGGGCGAGCAGAATGAGGAGGTTGGCACTGAGGTACATTCTGTGTACATACTGACATTTGACAGAAATTATGTCAAAAGATGACCAATAAATATGACAGAATTTTCACATGTAAAAAGAATACTTATGCACTGATCCTTAATTATTGGTGTTTCTTCCAGAAATATCTCAGAGTGACTGACCATTCTTGTATTAAATTTCTTGTAGCAGTCATTCCTTGAGCTGGCAGTGTGTCTGAAGAGGTTTAGACAGCTATTTGGTAACTACTAGAATGACATTCTTTGGTGTGAAGTCCATTTGAGATTGAGTTGACATTTGAGCAGAAACATAACTACAGCTCATTACAGTCTTTACCTTCTGAACTTCTAGGACCAGAGTTCTAAAAGAAATGGCCACAATCTGTGCCTAACTGTGCATGCTTCCTTGAAACACTTACATAGATAGACAGAAATATACTAAGACTCTACAATCACCTAAAAATTGCTGTTTAAAAACATAATTCAAAATTTGAACACACAATCACAATAACCCTGCAGAAGCTGTAGCCTCTGATGATTGCAGGTATGGCAGTTCCCGACAGTCAGAGGGTTACACCTCTTTAATTAGAAAGCAACTAATTTAAAGGCAAACCTAAATACTGTGCTTATCCTTTTTTATTTCAGTGCAAGAAGAAAGTAGTTGTTATTTAAGATTATTTTTTTCTGCTCAGTCAAAACAAAAACTTTCAGGAGTATATGTCATTTTAATTTTTGCTTGGAGAAGCAAAAGATCGAGGCTTATTTATTATGAGATCTTTATGTCTTACTGAAAGTGGAGAATATAGTCATTATTTGACAATGGCTTTTCATATCAAATGCTGCTGAACAATTGTACTGAAATAGATATGAATAGGTACACAGATTTTTTTCAAACATATCAGAAGCAGAGAAGTGGGAGTAGGGGTCCTGCCAGTGGATCTATAAGGTCAGAGGATAATCAGTGTATAAAAGAAACACTCAAGGAGATAAGGTTATTGCAGACACAGTAAACTAATTCATTGCCTCACTGCTCACTACAGAATAGTTTGGGAAAGTCGTATACTTGAAGTTGTTCTTTATGGTAGATAAATCTGAGGAACTGTGTCAAATTGAGGCGTCGGTAGAAAAGACTATAGAAGTCATCCATAAATTGGTAGCAAAATGTATTCACCTAAGAGTTCCTAGGGAACTGAAGTACAGTTGAATTCAACCCCTGTAACAGGATCATGGAAGACAGTAGAAAATGGGTAAATACAGTAGAGTAAGTAGAAGCAAGGTTAAAATTCTAGTGGACCTACCTTCTCAAGGCATGAATACAAGTTAGAAACCAGTAAAAAAAGCATACAACCTATAAGGATTTATCGTTAGACAATTATTCTTAGATAGTTATCTTAGATTTATTCTTAGATAATTATCCTTAGATGAATAGAGAACAATCTGTAAAATATTAGTATTTCACTAAATATCTAAATTAGAAAATTGAGTACAGTGCTGGTCTGCCTGTCTCAATAGATGACTTTTACATCTGAAAAAAGCACACAGAAGAGCAGAAAATATGCTCAGAAAAACGGAAATACTGAACAGATAATCACCTTGGAAGAGCCAGGAATAAAGAGGCTGAACTATTCAATAGTTCTCTAAACTCTTGTGTGTTAAAGAGGTTGGGACTAGGAAGATGTTACTCCTTACTTCTCATACACACAGAATCATTGAATCACTTAGTTTGATGATCTTTAGATCATCAAGTCAATCTGCACACCTAACACTGATGAGTCCATCTCTAAACCATGTCATGAAGTGCCACATCTCTACATGTCTTTTAGATAGTTCCAGGAATGGTGACTCAACCACACTCTGTGTAGGCTGTTCCAATGGTTGATAACTGTTTGGGGGAACAAATTTTTCCTAATATCCAATATTGAATTCATGGATGTTTAATTGTAGACATCTCAGGCATAGTCCTCCTTCAGCTTTACACACCACAGGAAAGTATGGGCTGGTGACAAAAAATTCAGGTCTCTTGTTGTGGAAAACAACCAGCTATGGCCACTCATATAAATATACAACTGTATCTTTTTCAAAATTTACATTTTAAAGAAGAAGACACACTTGGGACTGGAAAAATCAACCTTGTAATTCTTGGCAGAGAAAACTTAGGAAGTACTTCTGGGACCATCAGATATTATTTCTTGAGCAAAATACTAACTTTTATAAAAATGGGAAAAACATGTTAAGGCACACAGAGTTTTATATTTGTCATATATAAAAATCATGTTATGTACATAAAAAACTTGCTAAGGGAAGTTCTACTTAAATACTGGATTACATCTGAAAACTTGGAAACCACAATTTATGGGACTGATTTAATTCCTACTTTATGTTCTTTCACATAGATATAGTTAATGTAGGTCTAAATCATGGTTTGCCTTCATTGTGGGTATTCCTAAGAAACAATATCTAAGATAATGTTACCACAGTTAATTTTACCTTTTTTTTAACCTGGTGATTTACACTGTGATTTCTGTATTTCTGTCTAGAGCAAGGAAAATAGATGCAATGTTCCTTCAGAGCTTACATCTTTGGAGAAAAGAATGTTTTGGGCTAAAACGAAATATCCCTGATAACTGATAATTGTCAACTCCTCTCTGGAGAAAGAGATGAGATCTGATGCGTTCTGCAGTTGAATACTCCACAGTTTTAAGGATAATGCCCCTCCAAAATCACAGCAGATTACAGGACACTGATTCCAATCATCGAACTATTTCTTAATTAGAGCTTGACAAATGTAAGTCACGGAAAATCAGTCATCATAATAAAGTGTAAAGACACTGAAAAATAAAAGGTAATTGTACCTTCCAGTGTTGTCCATAAATGAGTACATGTTTCTTGGCAATATCTAGCTGGTTCCAGGCCAATGCCAAATCTAGCTGATCTGAAGTAGACATATTTGTACCTAGGAAACAAGTAAAGGATCTAGCAGTTTTCACACATTAATGTCACTCCTTTGCTTTGAACAGGGAAGTCAATGAGACTCTATATCAGATGAAAATAGGTCATATTTTTCAATACCTTTCAAGAGTGCAGTCAGAATTGCCAAATCAATGTCCTGCTCATCTTCAGACTCCGCATCAAATATGGTTATCTGTTAGAATTGCAGAAGTATACTATTTGAGGTGAGGCAGAGAAGTCTGTAGTTATTTCTTCTTGGTATGGGCTGTGGTAGATTAAATTATACATATTTCAACACAAACAATGGCAAAGGCCCAGACATAATTTTCCTTTGTTTCAGACATAAAATGCACCATTTTGTTTTTTAATGCAATGGCATCTCAGGCAAACTGGAGTCAACCTACTGCATGAGTCTCCATGAGTCTATTTCCTTTTGATTAGCCTTTAAAGCTGAGAAATATAGAAATGTAACATGTTTGATATCCACTCAGTTTTCAACTAGAAAACAGACATTCCAATAAAGTAAAAAAAAAAATACTGAAAATATATTGAGTAGTTTTCATTTTAGTGATCCTTGCTACAATTGTCATTACTCCTACAATAAATACTTGGTACTCCATCATATTTGAAAAGTTGTGGCAGACTGGTGAATTTCCCAGTAACTGGAAAAGTGAAATATAACTACCATTTTTAAAAAGGCTAGAAAGAAAGACTTGGGAAACCATGGACAGGTCAGTCTCAGCTCTTGCCTCTTGCCTGGCAAGATCATGGGGCAGATCCTCCTGGAAACCGTGCTAAGGCACACGGAAAATAAGGAGGTGATTGGTGACAGTCCACATGGCTTCATTAAGGGCAAATCATGCCTGACAAATCTGATGGCCTTCTATTGCAGAATTACAGCACTGATGGATAAGGGAAGAGCAATTGATGTCACCTACTTGGACTTGTGCAAAGCATTTGATAATGTCCTGCACAACATCCTTGTCTCTAAACTAGGCCAATGTGGATTTGACTGGTGGACCACCCCACGGACAAGGAACTGGCTGGATGGTGGCACTCAGAAGAGTTGCAGTCAATGGCTCAGTGTCCAAGTGGAGACCAGTGACAAGAAGTGTCCCTCAAAGGTCAGCATTGGAATCAGTATCATTTAAGATGTTTGTTGGGGACATGGACACTGGGATCGAATGCACACTCAGCAAGTTTGTGGATGACACCAAGCTGAGTGGTGTTGATACTCTAAAGGGAAGAGATGCCATCCACAGTGACCTTGACAGGCTTGAGAGGTATGCAGACCCCATGAAGTTCAACAAGGTCAAGTGCAAGACCTGTACCTGGGTCAGGGTGATCCCAAGAACAAATATAGCTTGGGAAGAGAATGAATTGAAAACAGCCCTGGAAAGAAAGACTTAGGTAAAGGATCAACAAGAACTGTAATGTGCACTGGCAGCCTAGAAAGCCAACTACATCCTAGGCTGCCTCAAAAGCAGCATGGCCAGCAGTATTTGGCCCAGTTCTGTCCAATATCTTTATTGATGATCTGGATGAGAGGATCAAGTGTAAGTAAATTTAGTAAGGTTAGTAATTTTAGTAAATTTAGTAAAATTTTAGTAAATTTGAGGACAACATCAAGTTGGGTGGGAGTGTCAATATGCTAGAGGATACAAAGGCTCTGAAGATGGATCTGGACAGGCTGAATAAATAGGCCGAGATCAGTGGCCTGAGGTTCAATAAGACCAAGTGCTGGGTCCTACACTTTGGCCACAATAACTCCATGCAGTGCTACAAGTTGGGTGTAGAGTAGTTGGAAAGTGGCTCAACTGAAAAGGACCTGGGGGTGCTGGCTGACACCAGGCTGAACAAGAGCCACCATGTGCCCAGGTGGCCAAAAAGGCCACTTGGCATCCTGAAATGTATCAGAAATAGTGTGGCCAGCAGGACTAGGAAAGTGATTGTCCCCCTGTAATCAGCACTGGTGAGGTTGCACCTCAAGTCCTGTGTCCAGTTCTGGGTCACTCACTTCAAGAAAGACATTGAGATGCTGAAGTGAGTCCAGAGATGGAAAATGAAGCTGGTGAAGCATCTAAAGAGTAAGTCCTGTGATAAGCAGCTGAGGGAGCTGGGGTTGTTTAGCCTAGAGAAGAGAAGGCTCATGTGTGACCTTATCACTCTACACAACTACCTGAAAGGAGGTTGTAGTCAACCGGCACCTTCTGCCACGCAACTAGTGACAGGACAAAGGATCACAGTCTCAAACTGTGCCAGGGGAGTTCAGGTTAGACATCAGGAGGAAATTCTTCATAGAAAGGGTGATTAAACGTTGGAATCCACTGCCAAGGGAGGTGGTGGAGTCACCATCCCTGGAGGTGCTTAAAAAAAGACAAAGATTGGATGTGACACTTGTTCTAGTTGATATGGTGGGGTTCAGTCAAAAGTTGGACTTGATGATCTCAGAGGTCTTTTCCAACCTAACTGATTCTGTGATTCTTCCCCTCTACTCTGCTCTGGTGAGATCCCACCTGGAGTTCTGTGTCCAGCTCTGGGGTCCCCAACATAAGAAGGATGTGGACCTGCTCAAGCATGTCCAGAGGAGGGTCACAAAGATGATGACTAGAGCACCTCTCCTTTGGGATTGTTTAGCCTAGAGAAGAGAAATCTCAAGGGAGACCTTGTAGCTAGTTTCCACTATCTAAATGAGGTCTACAAGAAAGACGGGGAGGGATTCTTTATCAGGGAGTGTAGGGATAGGACAAGGGGTAACAGTTTTAAACTTAAAGAGGGTAGATTTAAATTAGATGTTTGGAAGAAATTATTTACTGTAAGAGGGGTGAAGCACTGGAACAGCTTGCCCAGAGAAGCTGTGGATGTCCCATCCCTGGAAGTGCTCAAGGCCAGGTTGGATGGGGCTTTGAACAACCTCATCTTGTGTCCATGCCCGTGGCAGGGGTGCTGAAACTACATGGTCTTTAAGGTCACTTCCAACCCAAACCATTCTGTGGTTCTATGATTCTCCTTGCAAATGAGCACTTGAGCTCCAAAACATACCAGCAAATCACAAGAGTACATTGCATTACAAGTTCTAGGAAAATTCTGTTTTAAGTAGAAGAATGGAAGGAAACCTTTCTAAATTATAAATAAGACTCTACTAGAGAAGCAAAAAAAACCCTAGGAATTACTTGATCTTTCCAGTGAAAACAAAGATATATGGCCTTTTACTAAAATCAGAAAGGCTGTCATTTCATAAACAAACACTGAAACTTTAGAAGTCAACTAAGTGGGCTCTCTAGAGCTACTCAATATAGAAATTGGCACAGACACCTCCATGTTATCTTTATATTACACCTGTGCGCCAACCCACTACAGAAGAAGCAAAAAGGTTAACACCAAATTAAGACGTCCTAAATTCAGGGCATGAGCCCCACTCACGGAGTCTCTGTATTCCATGCATTCCATCAAAATGTGAAATAGATGACTGGACTGTTTCTGTTCCAAACTAAATGTGTTTTGAATCATCACTAAAACCGCTTTCTTCACTTGAGGGCACAGGTCCCTGGAAAACAGACATACAAGCAAGAACAGTTATATTTTAGCTACTTCTTACTTGCTCAAATGTCACTTCAGAAAAGATGAAACTTGTACTAAGCAGAGACATATGGGAAGTCTCTTCTTTTTCTACTTCTCTGTTGACTTAATCCTGCCTTCTTTCAGCGCAACAAAGCAAAGTCATCACATAACATACATTATTATTCTCATGGGTATTTGTTCTGACATACATATTTACTACTGGAAATATAACACATGAATAAGTTAACAACTTTGAAAGGATTGTCTGTGAACACAGAGCTAAAAATCAGTGGAACTTTAGCAAACTTTTTCTTTCTTTCAATAATCATATAGAGATAAAATGAAATTGCTCACTATTTTTTCATTAGACTTCATATCTCTCCTATCTTTTTTCCCCTTTATTTATCTTTCCATTAACATTTCCATCCACACTTCCTTTTGAAATGGAAGGATTTTTTTTTAAATATCACAAATATGGAAAAAAGCATGTGAAGAAAAAAGTTCTCAATAGAACATACTGGGGCAAATACTACCTCTCCAAAATAATATTTAGAAAGGACAATAAGTAAACAATTAGGTCACAAAATTTATTAAATTATTTGCTCAAATCAGAAGGAATCCAGACCATCTCTTTAAAATTTGATTTTTTTAATCTAAAAAGGTTTCTGACTTTGAAAACTTTCACAAATAATATTAATTGGCTTTACAAATACATATATTTTTTTCCAGTTTGGATGAAAAATTTTCATCAAGGTAGGTTCAATAGCACCTGCAGCTGAAACTGCACTGGCAGTGGCACAGAGTTACAGTTGGACCAGAGTGACAAATCTGGGTTACCACTGAGTAAACCAAAGCAAAAGACAAGGAAACTTAGTCCTCTTCGTGCTGCAGTCTGAGGTTCCTACAGCAACTAACCCCAGCTCTAGTCTCAAAAGCTTTATGCAACCAAATTCAAGCCCATATACAGAGCATTAATAGCAGGAGAAACAATAGAGTCAAAACACAAGCAAACACTCTGGAGTCATCCAACAGTGTCTCTCACAAAGGTGAGAAACTTTATAGTAACTCAAAATAGCTACACGCAGGTTTTGGTCTTCAAAAAAGCCCCAGTAAATTTGGCAGAATAGTTGTTTCAGCACTAGTTTGAGACAGAGAAGGAATAAACTCCACTCTCAACAGAAGTTAAAGTTGGCAAAAGGTCATAGTGGGGTCACCCCTAGAAGCATTAGAAATTATCTCATAATATATACGAGGTTTTGAGATAGGTGTTTTCAGGTCCCTGCCACTATCACAGACCAAGGAGGAGGACCATTATGCCACTACTCACCCTGTATCGCCTGTGTGTTTGTGGGTAAATGCCAGGATATCTGCAGCTCTGCCAGTGCCCTCATAGACCACGACAGGGACAGCTGGGGTGGCCCTCACGTACTCCCACACCATTAGGATCACACTGGGGCCTCCTTCCATCACCAACCCAACTATGGGTACACCTTGGCTCATTCCTGTTTCAAAACACACCTAATCAGTCACAAACACGTCTCAGTCACACATAAAAAAATTCAAAACATCTGGGAAATAAATACTTATGAAGAAGTCTCATACATGATTCAATGAAGATGAAATCATCTCTAAGCTGACAAACACTTTTCAAGACTTTCACAGAACTTCTGCAACCAGATCAAAAAGACCCTGGAAAACTCCTGAATAAATTGTAAGTGGCCCTAGCACTGGAAATTAAAAATATCCTTCCAAATATCCCTCTGGCCTTTATGATAGATGTCACATGCAAGGATGTTTGAAATGTGTTCAATATCCATTTGGTTACCTGCATACCCATAAAGGTAATCATGCATTTCTTCAGAGACTCTCTCAAGTTTTGCAGCAGCAGGGTGGGTTTTTTAAAAAACAGAAATAAATTTCAAATACAGTGCAATAGAAATGAAAATACTACAGAAAGCCTGACTTGTAAATACTCACAGTAAGAAAAAACATAAGAGTCTGAGTAAGAAGCTTATATGAACATATTAAAAATTGAGTTAGTTTCTAAGTTTGTAAATTCAATATTGTGAGCACATAAGGGAAGCAAGGCAGCACATAAGGGAACATCATAACTGCTAATGCCTTTTTAACATACCTCGAGATTCAAATGACTAGGTAAAAGTGATATAATAATTTGTACAATCTAGTGCCTAAAAGGAAATACTTGTCTATGTAATAAATAATTAATGATTTCTGTACCATAACTTAGTTACTCTATAAGCAAACAGTGGAAGTTATGCAATCTGTCAAACATTGTCTAAAGGTATTGCTTTTGCAACCAGTCTTTACTGCTGTACCTGAGGACGTCACAGGCTTCAATAGATAAGAGTGACGAGGACAAAAGTAGTGAGCAGAGGAAAAAGGATTTGAATTCCATTGAATGTAACAACTTTTCCACCTAGTAAAATGCTGAGAAAGTATCTAGTGCTGATACAGAGACCACACAAAACTGCAAAGTGAGCAAATGCTCAATACTCGCTAAATAATCTGAGTCATTTAGATGTCTCTGCAACTAAGAAACCAATATGTGAGTTCATCCAAATGCATAATGCTTTATGAATATAAAAATGCTGTCCTTTTCATTTTTCTGATATTCAGAGTTCAAGACACGTGCAATTAATAACATTTGACCTCAGTGAAATCTATGGCAAATCGAAATGTATAACATGTAACAGGAAATTTCAAGTACCTCCACAACTTTTAGGATAGGTTTTTCAGTCATAAAGATGACCACAGTAGTACTCACTCATATGTATTTTTTGAAGTGATATGTACTTCTCCAAATTCCTCCTGAGCATCATCTCACTACCATACTTGCCTACTGTGCCATCATCTGCCATTAGAAAATAAGAATGCATGCTGTTGAGCGTACTCAGCTTGCTGAGCGGGTTACCAAGAGTCTGGTACAGGCAAACTACCTGGGAAAACCAAAATAAAAAGACCCTTAAGAAAACAAACAAAATACCACCATGTATGTTGCCTCACATGTATGTATTCATCATTCTGTGATTGTCTGAAATCCTCCATCAAGTTTTTTGCGTTTCATCCTTAGCATTTCATTCTTAAAAGCAACAAAACCACAATTAATAGCACAGAAAACATTTCTGATTAGGTTTGCAATACTTATATTACAATCTAAGGATTGCAATCTAATCCTTGCAATAACTGAAAAACAATGGCATAGTTTCCCTCGGTTGTATTCCCTTTAAATACACATGAGCTAACATTTATCAGGAATGATTTCACCTTACCTCTCAAGTGCTCTTACACAGTCAAGTAGATTGTGCCCTTGCAGTGGCCCTCATATAAAGTTATAGTTTGTACACAAAAATCACACATATTAATAGCGTATTTGTGTACACCATTAACCTGATTGCTTATTCTGAATCTTAATATAGAAATACATAATTTGCAACCACAAGAGAGTTGCCTAATTAATTACAAAATTTGAAAAAGGAATGGAAATTTCCTGTAAGAAGATAAATATTTTAAAACTATTTACATATGAAAAGCAAAATACAGTGCCTCAACATGCCACAGAATGAATAGCTGAGTAAAATCAGCGGTTGATTTTACACTGCTGAGTAAAATCTAAGCCTCTGTTACTGAGAAAATGTATCAATACAGTGAAATGGATCAAGAAGAAAATCAAGCATGTGAGAAAGCTATAAGATCCCATGAATATGAAGGCTTTTATTATTAAAATCCGCCCAACTCACATCTTTTCCAATGAGATCTCTCTGGTTCTCAATGACACCCCATGGAGGAATCCCAATAGTGCAGATCTTTCTCAGGTGTGGTGAGGCACGGCCTTTCAGTGCATCCCCAACATGCCTGGACACTCCTAAACAGATAATGAAATCATAATTTTTCTTCTATATTCTGAGACCTACTCTAGGACACCAAGAAAGGTTTTCCCATCACTTAATTTATTCTATGGTTATATTTTAACAAGAACATCCCACTCAACATGTGTTAGTGATGTACACTTCAGGAATCATAAGGCTCACATATAATGCACCAATTCTTCAAACTCAGCACATATTCCTAATTAGTAATACTCTTGTATGTTGCTAATGGTGCTTTCAACACCTATAAAACTTCATTGTTTACATAAATGCACAGGACATTTCTCCTCTAAGCTCACCAGCTAAAGAAGTAAAACTCTTTCAGTTCCATGGATTACTGACCCCTGAGTTTTTGAAAGTACTCTAAAGGGAGTTTCAGATACTAACAGCTAATTAATGGATTATCCTAATTCAAATTTCCTTAATTATAAAACACAAGCTAAATTTAGATTTGAAAACTGTTTTGTCTTGAAAAGACCAGTTATAGTCCTTAGAACCTAAATACTTTAATGAAGCAGATAAATTGACTGCAAATAACTTCTGGTTAAATACAGTGTTCCTTATTACATGAAGAATACTCTGAGTTTTAATAAAAAATAATATTAAAAATATTCAAATGCCTGTCAACAGTAAAGGAACATGATGTCACTTTTTGAATTATGCATTTTTCCTTAAAGAAAAGTCTTCTTTTGTATTACCATATCACCAATTTTCAAACAATTTCACTGTATTTGACCTAAATGTATATGCTTTTATGCAGGGAAAAAACACAAAAGGCAGACTGAAACAAAGACAAAGAATTACACTACCACTGTTGATGCCTTCTGTAATTATCCATGCTCCTGTAACCTCAGCAGCCTTCACCAAACCTCTGCTGAAAACCTTCTTGACCTTTGAGGGAAGCTTGAAATTTTGAATGCCTCCATGAACAGAGATCACGAGCTTTGGCAAGTCCATCTGCCATTCTTTAACCATCAGGTGCAACAGCTGATCTGAATTGCTATCATAAGAGAGTCTAATATACTGGAAAGAATAATAAGAGGTTAAATAAACATATTTTAAATACTCTAAGAAACTGCAACACATTACAAAGTTCTCAGCATTAATGTCCTGCAGATTCTATGAAGGATTAGAAGTGTCATAATACCACTAAAACTGATAGCACAAAAATACATCTGTGAGTAATACAGACAAGACAGCCTATCCTTAACCACATTAACATGAAATCAAATGTAAAAATATCATACACAGACTTTAACCTGACTTACTTTCAGAGTCCCCTGCCCTCTTAAGACAATCACTGATATTCACCCAAAACCACTTTTTGTCTTTCTTATGCTGAAATTATAAAAATAAGTTGGACATATAAATACAGTGTCTATTACCTTGGCATGGTAAGTGTGGTCTCCATCTTGAAAATTGATTGTACCAAATGCATCTGTTGGGCTCATCTTTGTGTGTTTTTGCACAGACCATTCTCCATCATCCCTCTGTGAACCAGCTCGATAAACAGGCCAGCTGTACTGTACTCCTGGGTGTTCTCCAATCAGCCGTCCACAGCAACATCTCACATTAAAAATACAAAAATTATTTTATATCAAACTCACTTGCATACCACTCTAGAGTCTTCACCTGAATAGTCCAAACAGCTTTTCTACAAAGAGGGATATCGCAGTTTTTGCACATGGAATATAATAAAAATTAACTGTGTTGAACTCAACATTGGCAAAATGACATTGAATGAAATCAAAAATACATTTTTTTGGATATAGAATTTGTTCTCTACCTGAGGAACACTGATAACAATTTTGGGGGGTTGGACTAGATAGTCTTCAAAGGTCCCTTCTGATCCAAACCATGCTGTGATCCTGTGTGATTCAGTAACAGCTAGTATTTCCCAAATAGCTCATGCTTTGCTCCAGTCAGGCATGCTTGATCTCTCTAGCCACCTAGCAGATGTTAAGGATTCCTGAGTGTCTCAGATACACAAGACAAAATGTTTGCCAAGGAGGATGGGAACCTTCCTGAGGTAGGAAGAGGAAAAGAAACAAACTCCTCCCTCCAAGTTATTATATCTTTGAAAATTAAGAAGCTTTAGGAGAAAAAAAAAAAGTGTGGAAAAGGAAATAACAGTCCCTTACTATGGAACATATATAACAAAAACAGAACAAGCAATAACACCTTAACTGAAACTTTACAATTAAGTATATTTGCCTTTCGGCGCTGTTCTAACCACAATCAGCAGGGACCACTGTTGGGCTCCGGGAGGCAACAGTGAGAATGGTGACCGCGAGCTGTCAGTGCCCCGCTGGGTAGCGGGGCAGGGAAACAGACAGGAGGCGGCAGCCGCCGCAGGAGGATGCTCTGGCGTGCAGCACTGGCGCAGGGCGTGGGCTGGGGCGGGTACCTCGCTCCAAACGGTCCATGGCGAGGGCTCACCTCACGCAGGAAAAATTTCCCTCAGCCAGCAACTGTGCAGAGGTTCACAGGTGGAACACAGCCCCACTCAAAGGGAACCCCCCGGCCGGCAGCGGTGGGGACTCTCCCGGGCTCCTCTCAGCAGCGGGAGTGGCGACTGGCAAGGGACAGGGCCTGCTCCTATAGGGGTGCGCAGTCAGGAGACTCCTCCTCAGGAGCCGAGCACACACGAAAGCGGGCTGACAAGTAGTGCCAGCAGCCTTAACTGTCGCCTCCCTTCGCGCGATATCCCCCATAGACTCTTCCCTTTGAGCTGGTACCCCAGCCGAGGTTATACAGCGAAACTCGATCTTGCCCCACTGCCTAGGGGGCAGAAGAAACAAGAGTCCCACCTCTGCAGAGAAAGCTATTAGCTTTTCAACAGGAGGGCCATTAGAATCCGAGCTTGAAAACAATGAAGCTTTGATGCCTATTTCCTCCTAGTGGAGTCTTGCTCTCCCCATGCCCAACCACGCTTCAGTGTAGAAAATTCACGTAGAAAAGTTTGAAACTGTAACACTGAGCTACCTGGAAGATCTATAGCCAAGACTAAGAAGCTCTCAGGAAGGTTGAGGAAGCCATAGCAAAACATTACATACAGCTGTTTGTGGGTTTTTTGGCGATGTTTGCTGCTGCATGCAGAGTGACAGGGTGCAAGGAGGAGTGGCACTACAGCCTGAGATGATAGTTGAGTCAGAGGAGAGGAGGAGAGGGGCACTTGACTCCCACACATGTCCCTGGGACCTGTCAAGCTGCAACCCAAGGTGCTGAGGTAGGTGGCTGGTGTTCCTGAACAGCCAGTTTCTATCAGATCTCCAAGGCTGTGGATATCAGGGAGGTACCCTGCCTTCAAAAGGCAAAAGCCATCCTGGAGAACCACAGGCCAGTCAGCTGGCCATCAGTTCCAAGTAAAATCAAGAAACAAGACCTCCTGGAGCACACATCTGGGCACATGAGGAAGCAGACAGTGACAGGAAGCAGTAAACAAGGATTTACCCAGGATGACTGACCCACCCACTGCCTTCTGCAACATAATTGTGGGGATGAGAACAGAGCAGCAGATACCACCTTACCTCCACTCTAGCCAGGCTTTAGTAGTTGGTCTGTGACATTACAGTCCAGGAGGGATGACATGCTGAGAGGTGAGGACCTGGTTGGGTGGTGGGGCCACTATCAAGCAGGGTCCCGTAGGGTCTGTCCTGTTCAGCCTCTCCACCAGCAATGTGGAGGAGGGGAAGGAAGGAACATGCAGCCCTGGAGAGGGTGCAATTCTGGGGCATAGTAGTAGGTGCTGGTGGCCAGTGAGCTGAGCCAGGGCCATCCATGTACCTGGGCAGCAACGGGGGACAGTGGTGCCTGGGGTAGTGTGAGCAGGACATGGCCTGAGAGCTGAGAGCACAAGGACTGTCCCTTGTGCTCAGTCTTTGTCAGCCCCTTTCTGGGTACCACCCCCAGTTTGGGCCCCCAACACAGAAGAGACACCAGCAAACTGGTGAGATTTCAGGGGCAGAGTGACTATCCTGGTCATCGTGGGGCTGGAGCCCTTGTTCTCTGAGAAGAGGCTGTGGGACTGGAGAGAGCTCAGGTGGGAGGAGAGAGAGATTCAGGGGCTCCAGCAATACACCCGGCACTGATTGGAGAGGATACAGAAGATGTGGATAGGCTCTTCAGTGGTGCATGGCAGGAGGGTGAGAGGCAGCAGCACAGATGAAACATAGGAGGCTGAGGCTGGAAATAAGAAGAAGCCTTTTTTCCAGAACAACCCAGTGGTGGAATCATGGCTTGGGGAGGGTGGGCTCTGTCCCTCCTTGGGACAGCATCCTCATCTGTCCCCCCTGGCTGAGCATGCTCTGGGAAGGGGCTGGGACTGAAGAACATGTTCCTGGAGAGGGTGAGGCATTGTCAGGAACACAAAAGCAGGCTACTAGAAAAATCATACTTTGAGCAACTAGAAAAATCATACTTTGAGAAACCCAGAGGGTCAACACTGAGGTAAAAGTAACTGCAGTAGTCAGACTACAATATCCAGTGCCCTAGCAGGCAGCAATTTAGAAGCTATATCCAAAAATTAAGCCTTAAAGGTCAGATATAGAGAAAAATTGTGAGAACATCTCAGATGTATAAGGATGCAGAAATTTGGTACAACATTTCTGAATATTCATATCGTGAGATCAGTCTAACTGCTGTCTGGGATGCTTCTGTGAGTGCTGCGCAGAAGAGTAGATCGAGGCCATTTCAACACACTAGGGGAGCATGGACAAAACTGCCAATAAATTACTCAAATTTGATTAGCAACTGCTAAATGGAGTCATTCTACTTAGAATTAGCAAATAGTTGCATAACCCATTCATAAACTGTTTGCAAATCTTGGAAGTTCTCTGCAAGTAAGAAATCATTAACAGATTTCATTTGCCTACAATATCAGATCAAATTATAGTAGGCATCAAGTACATTCACATGATTTTTAGACTGTTGTGGAAAACTACAGATCTCAGGAGGTCCAAAACCTGTTTCATTGCTGATCTAATAAATATAGTATAACCAGTCGAAACAATCATGTGAAAATTATTTCACCTTGTTCAAACAGAAAAATTCTCCTAGAACCAAGCTCTGTGTACACATTGAGATACACAAGAAGACAAGAACACTTAACATTTGGGAAAATGTACTTGCAAGACAATGGCTGACTGAAGTGAACGCCAGACAGCCACAGACATTCTGCAAACATAGACTGACAAATCAGATTTAAACAGCACAAAATGCTCAGGAAAAAGTGGAAGAAACAACCACAAGATAAAAAACACACAAAGGTATGGGATGTCTTGACAGAGAAACAGGAAAGAAAAAAATAAACCCATCCACTGGGGTGCACATTTCCTGTTTCTCTTCCTCCCTCTCCCAGTGTAGTATTCACATTCATAAACTGTGTTTGATTAGGAGGCTGAATTGGTGAAAGGTAATCTTAGTTTGGTTTTCCACCTCTTCAGGGTGATTTCTCTATTATTGAGCTTCCCAGACCAATATGTTCACTCTGCAGGGGTAGAGGGTGAGGATTACAGAACTGCTGTAGTCTTGATTTAGATAGAATTGAACTACTATATTCTGAAGGACACATTAACATCAGTTTAGATAACCAACTGAGTATCTCCAGGTTAGCAGGAAGTATTAGAATCCCCCTGCATTTCTACTTTCAGAAAACTTGCAAAAATCTTTGAATCTCTGTTCTTCTGCCCTAAAGCAAAGTGTACATGAGACCATTATCTTAGAAGGAGCTGAAACTTTCTAAACAGACTCCATGCAGATCATTTGCCTTTCAGGCCAGCACAATTCTGCATATTAGCCCTTTACAGTGGTCTCATTTTAAGGAGTAATTTATTTAATTTTTGTAAAACATGACTCTTCCCTTCACATAAATCTTAGAAGCAAAATAAAATATGAAGCATAATAAAAAGTCCTGCTCATGCAGGTGACAGGATTACTTGGCATCAGCTTGCTAGTCATCAAGTATTGGAAACTCATTGTTTTCTGTTGCTTCAGCCTTCAGAAGCCTTTAACACAAAACAAATGTCAAGGAAAATTGAAATTTGTGTTCCAACAGCCGATAATTTCTTATAAATATACAGTACCAAAACCTCTTTGGTAACACCAGCTAAAAGACAAATGTTGGATTGAAAGCAATGACTTAATACAAGCCACAAAATACAAGTTGTTTGAAAAAAATCACAAACTACTTGAAAGCACCAAAGTGATGCTATTTTTGTTGCATGCTTTCCCAAAAGCAGGAACTCAGAATGCTTACTGCACAGAAGTTGAAAAATCTTCAGAAAACCTTTTATCAGGGATGTTTCTATTATGTCCTTTCTTCTCTCTTCATTTTCTTCTTCTCCTTTCCATAATTCTTATTTTTCTCTATTGCTTTTGTCTCATGCTCTTTCATATAACCCAGGATATAGCTGGAATTGTCTCACTGAAAGAAGCATTTCTGCCTTTCATTCCTCAGGAGATTAGGACAAACTCACCCACACAAAGTATTTGGATAAAATTTTCTATTTCAAATAATGTAAGGGCTATCATGCAATTTATTCTACTTACATTTATGCTAAGCATTCTCCAGCACACCCCTAGAAATGCTGCTCTGACCATATAAGAAGAAGAAGATTTCTCTTGTTATTATTTCCTTGACTAGGAATGCCTATTACTAGGTCATTATAAAAATCATAGATATATATTTATGTACTCTTACCTGATTAAATTCTGGCACACCTGGCATCCTGCAGGACACCTGTGATAAAAGGTTGATAATTAATACACACTTGCATAAAAAAAGATACCTGTAATGCTATTCTTAAAGGATCAATTCAAGTGTGAAAAAACTCTTATCAACAGCATTACAGGCTGTCATCTTATGCACCAAACCCTGGAAGACGTACTGGATAACCTTAGATAACTTTAGATAACTTTAGATAACTTTTGTTTGGCATTTCACATGTCAAATCCTCATTTCATAGACGAGTTATCTATCTTATCTATGCTACATTAACCATGTACTCAAAACCATATGATCAAAATCACAATTTCACATCCTCAAAAAATGTTCTCATCAAGTTTATTTAGGTAACAGCATCGACTAGATACACCATCTGAAATGCCAAGTTATGTTTGCTTTCCCACGTCCTAAAACACAGGTTGAGATATGTTACCTTCTTTACTCTTTTCATACTCTACACGAGTCTGAGCAGAAATTTCTCAGAAGACTGATCAGCTAAGGGATTATTCTGAGGAAGGGAGAAAGTAATACAGCAGTTCGTCTGTGCAATTCAGTCACTCAGTTGGATACCGTATTAGTTTTGGTTCCTGGACTGAGAGCAACAAATCTAAGAAGCCTATGAAGGTTAACTGTTCCCAATTTCTAATTCAAATGAACAGCCTGATTTAATAATATGTACTGGTGACAGGATCCATGAAAACCCATAGACCAGCAATCACCAAAAACGACACTGAAAACGGTCATCCAAATCACACAAAATGCCCATAAAAAAATTATTCTGATTCTTTCTAAATATAACAGAAAGAAAGTGAAATTCATAGTTTTACCTGTGTGGATCTTTTGAGCTGGGAATGATGTGTATGCATTCTCTTTTACTGAAGACCTCTTCGATCCAAGTTTTGGGGGACTAAAAGGACAATTCAAAATTAATTGTATTCCCGAACATCAGGACATGATGTCAAAAATTGCACTGTAATGACAACATGGCTATATACAGATAACATAATTCAGAACAATTCCCATCACGTTGGGTGAAACATGATAAGCCAAAACAGCTCTGAACGGGCCTAGCCCTTCACCTCCAAGCTTTACAGAATTCCCCAGAAATCAATATAAAAATTTATTGCTACCATGAAAATTATTTAGAGGTTCTATCAAACACATGTACAATAGAGAAAGTAGCAAGGACAAATCAGAATTGCTTTAAGGCTTGCACTCTCCTTCTGCCAGAAGACTAGCAAATGGCAATCTTACTAAAGCTGAGTTAAAAAAGGCAAGATTTTCATTTTACCTGGAAGAGATGGTTGAGTCCTTCTTTTATCATTCTTGATAAGAGTAAAGAATAGATTCATCCTGGTCATATGTTTGCTGAACAAATGAACAGTGAAATGCAAAAGCAGGGACCTAGACCTAGCACTGAGAGTGTATGGTAGGTGACCTTCTTCCACTGGCCTCCTGGTACACTGTGAAAACTGTGTCAGTTACAGCTGAGCAAACTGAGTAGTCACTCGTAGTACACAGATTTTTTTTTTTCAAAGAATCTCACTGTGAATCTTTGAACCTTTCTCTTCAGGTCTATCAGGATCAACTTCCCTGAAAGGAACAATAATTTTCAGATGCTGAACTGTGAAATCTCTGGATCTGAATTTAGTAAACACTAGAAGCAAAGGAATTTTTTTTTGTCTTCAAAGGGAACAACCCCCACAATGAACTGTGCAATGGACAGATATTTTATCATAAAGAGTAAATACAATTATATTGGTCATTATTGCCTTATTGTTTCTCATTTTCATCTCACTCTACATTGTTGTCTAGCTTACAAATAGACAGGAAGCTCTCTAGGACAGAGCACAGCAGTGTCCTGGTTTATGGTTAGGCATACAAGGCATATAGTAATCAAATAATAAGCATTAATTCCTTATTCACTCCTCATGTTTGAAAACAATTGTTCCTTTGCAAAATGTCATCCCTGTGAATATATTTATGGTAGGTGTTTATCTCCATATCTGTTCTTAAATTGTGTCTTTCATACCATGACTTAGAAAACAATTCTATTCATGAGAATGCCAGTAATTCAACTTATTAAGAGTACTGCTGGGAGCATTTTATGGATGGAATTCAACAATATCTCATAACAATACCTATCTTTTATCTCTCAAGTGGAATTATGGTCCTTAATAAAGCAGGCCCAACTAGTCATGCAGTTATAAAGGGCGATGAGTTATTTGAACATGCCTTCCACCAAAATTAATAGATGCCCTACCATTGGTTTTATTGTATGCTGAAACAGACCCCCACTGACAAAGATGAATGAGATAATTAAAAAGCAGTTTGCTGGTATTGGTGTGCATGTGTATTCTTTTGGGAGCAATTAATTGAATTGTGTCTGTTTGAGCTTTGAATGAAGGAGAAACAGTGAGGAAGATCCTTTGGACTAGCAGAGCATTGGCATGAAAGAAAATTAATTAACTTTGAAAGACACATAGTAAAGATGAAGTGCAAAAAATTAAATCCACAGGAAAACACTGGAAGCAGTGAAGCAAATTTCATTACTTGAGGGCAGGGCTTTTGGTAGTATATTCCTTAGTAATCAGTACTGTTTCATGCTTCCTAAACCACTTTATTCTAGTTGTTTGAACTATCAAGCAACCGCAAAATGCTTCTAATACTACAATACTGGGAGTCTCTGATTCTTCTGAAACCCTTTACTATTTCTGGTAATTTGTTTTTCACTAGAACTAAGGACCAAAAAACCTTTTTATGTTATGGGATGCCTCAGATAAGAATGACTCTTACTTAACTTTTCATTAACAGGAACGAGTGTGACAGAATGGCCAAGAGGTTGACAAGCCTTACAGCATTTGTTGAGGCAACATGCTCAGCCTTTTGAGAGAAGAATAACATTCAACTGCTGTCACTTTAATTTAGTAAGAGAAGTAAGAGTTCAAAGGAACTTTGAGCAAGTTGTTGGCATTGCACAGACTCAGTTAGCTCCCATTGTGCTACTTCACCTCCAGCATGATACACTGGAAATCAATGCCAAGGTCTCCTGGTATACATCAGCTGTTTGGTGTGGTTATTTCAATCCAAAATATAACTTGCAGTCCTCAGCGATGGCAATACACTGTGTGAGTTGACGTTATAATATCTAATATGGGAGATGAAAAGACATCTTCTCTACTATTTTTGATATCAGCTAAACTGCCCCCTAAAAGACATCCTGTGCTTTAAAAAGTTTCCATTTTCTAGATTTCGGAGGGTGATTATGACTTAAGACAAAAATAACAATGCTTAAAATTTGTGTATCCTTTTTCAATTTGATTCAAAAGCACCTTTTTCTTTTCTGCAACTGAGGCAGTAAGGGCAGTGACCGACACACACCACAGCTGATGAGGCCACTCTAGTGACAATGGTTTGGGCTCAAGGTCCAACAAAGCCAATGGAAAAAAGAACTCTATAGCTTTGGATCAAATGCCATGAACTTTTCCTTGCTACTGCACAGGTCATTGAAAAAAATGCCCAATTATTCCAAATGAATAAGGTCACTATGAAGTTTATTTGACCTTTGAATCTCTAAGTACAAAGGATGCTCTTCACCCAGTGGCACAAATACTCCCCTAGCACATCACAACAGCTAATTCCACTTCATGATTCTCAGTAAATAGGACTGAAAACAAAATTTCAAAGTGCAATTAATACAACACTGGGAGTTTTCACCCTGCCTGCCAAAGAAACATAATAAGTTCCCATACAGATATTTCACTAATAATCTTTGCTCATTTACATAGAGTTTGCCAGAGTACTGTCTATGCTACACTCCTTCCCTGATTCCTGTAGTTTTTACATTTTAAAAAGCAGTACTTGGATAGCATATCAACTGTACAGGATCCTGATGAAGCCTACAATTTTAACATTTATTTTCATCTCAAATGATAAACATGTGAATATAACAAAAACCATCATTTGCAAAGTCGACCGGTTTTTTCTTCAGTGAAGTTCTTGAGCAGATCATACCGCTGAAAAATATATATATATTGAAATTCCAACCAACCATAGGAAAACAATAGGGAAAAAAAAAAGCAAGACTGTATCACTGTATTCCATCTTGTGAAGCACAAATCTTAGGATTTTCAAAAAAACCCCTGAGACATACACATTTACCATTATTCTTAATTTAATATAGGTAAAATCTTCACTTAGTATGTAAAATTTACACTATAACAACAACATTAATTTCTTAATCTAAGGCTTTACTTAGGTTTTTAAGCTAATTGTATGATCAGGAAAAGCGTTGTAAAACTTCATGTTTTTTACAGTCATATATGACGTCAGGGCAGGGCAAGTAAAAATAAAAAAGGAGACTTCTGAACTGCAGTCTGTTTGCTCTTGGTTCCTAGCTTTGTAAAAGACCTCTGTAACGCGTATCTCCTTCCACAAAATCCTAACATTTCAAAAGTGCCATAATTTAATTAAATTTCAAGAACAAAGTAAAATTTCTCCGGTCACTATACTGAGGTACATATACCTCAGCCAGCATGAACGTGTATCCTTTTTGCCACCAAACCCTAAAGGGAAACAAAAATAAACCTACATGTTCCTTCTGACTGGCAAATTTCTGTTCTGATATACCAAAGACCTGAAGCCAAGTTTATATTGCAACCTTCCTTCCAATTTTCCTCTGAGGAAGTCCTGAGACCTTTGTGAGTTTTGGCTTCTTGTTTTTTGCCAGTCTGAGGATTAGGATTGCTGCTTATACTTCCCTGCCACAGAAGAGGCTTTGGAGATTTCTAGACTGATTTAGTCAATGGAGTGGCATGAGTTTGGCTCTGAAATTTAAGGCACATGAGTAGTTTTTAGAAAATTGCTTTTAATCACTTCTCCAATATCTTTAATGTCTGAGATCCTTGCATAATATGGTATTAAAGGGACACTGTCAGGTCAAACCTGGTTAAACATAACTAATGTTCAAAAATTAGGGTTTCCAGAAGTAAAGAAAGAGATCAGGGTATAAAATTCAGGAAAACACCTGCACCACTCATTTCTTTCAAATCCTTGCTGGTGGGCAGTGAGAGCAGACAAAACCTAAAAAACCTGCCTAGCACAGAGGTAATCTGTCCTTCAAAATGCAGGGGTGCTATCACCTGCAAGGCAGGTGACCATGGTGGGGGTCAGGTATGCAGTGCTTGGCTCACCAGTCTCAGAGGACAGGGCAACGCAGCCCTGCGATCCCCTGCTGTACTGCTCCCCATGCTGATTTCACCACTCACCCATCCAGCAAAAACAGGTGAATGCTTTGATTTTTCTTTCTGCTTTCTTCTCCCCCAGCCCATACAACTCTCCACCACCACTCCTGTAAAAGACTGGCCAAAGTCTGTAGATGCACTGCACCAATTAAACACTGATAAGAAGAGGGTTAATGTGCATTCATTAACTGCTGCAAGAAACATTCAGCTCCTTCAAGACCAGACAATAAGCACTGTTCATTGGTTGAGTACCAAATTCAGGAAAACTAGGTCACAGTGCTAATATTAAACAACAAATTTTTAGTATCATTAGTTGTACATATGTCCGCTTTAGAGTGAAAGGCACAGATACACACACTTTTCTAATGAAACAGCATGTGCTTTAGACAATTTTTCCCCTGCAAAAGGAAATTAAAAGGCACATCTCTCTCTGTCAGAATAATTTCATCCATTTTTTAAATATAATCAATTATTGGACAAAACAGTAGCAACTGCCTTTAATGACATATCATAGCTCCAGACAGGTGCAGGTAATAAGAAATCACATAATGACTAGCGAGTTTAAGTAAGAGGTTAGTCAACCTAAGCAAAGTACAGTTGTGCTGGAAACTAGCCAGAACAATCAAGTTGTAAGTAGCTTATTGAAACTGCGACAGAGAAACAGTGTCTTAGCCAAAACACTGTTTCAAGAGCTAAAAAGTGCTGTCAAGCACCATAACTCAGCTCTGCATACACTGTGCATGTAGTGAAACCAGTACACAATGTCGCTTTCAAAGAACCTGTGTTTTCTAAAAGACTATAACTAGCAGAGCCAGTATTTCTGCATTGTTGACCAGGTTTGTCAAAATTTTAATTAAAAAAAAAAAGTTACACATCTATACATCTTTTTCCAGTTAGGAAATTGTTACCATTAAAGAGTATTAGATGAAAGCAAATACTCTTTAAAAAGCAACAGATAGTCCTGAGGCTAATAGAACTGCATCGGTACTCAAGTATACAGCACCTGTAAAGATCCAAACCGATTTTCAGTACCAGGGAATGAGGGAGGTAATATTTTCAGGAGAAAGCATGCCTGTGAGAAGTCAGCATACTGCAGTCTGTGACCAACCTTTACTCATATACACCAGAGGGAAAGAAGAACTTTCCCTTATTACAGCTACTGCAAGAATCCACTGCAAGAAGAGTGTCCTTAAATATTAAACCCTTTTAAAATTACCTACACATAGAGCAAGTCAATTGCAGTAACACTGGATACCTGAAATGCAGCCAGAGTTCTTGTAAGCTAACACTCAAGACTATTTCACAAGAGCTCAGGGTATAAGCATATTGGTATCTCTTGAACCCTTACCCCTGGAAACTCTTCATGGCAACTGGTAAATTACTGCCAGCATTAAAGAGATTTCCAACTTAACAGGCTGTCTTGCATAAGCTTTTCAGGGCAGGAACTTTCTGGTTCAGCATCCATTACACGCATGCTTATGGTATGAAGTAATACAACAACTGATCGTTAAACAAAGAACACCACTTCAGTTCCACTTAGGATAGAAGTACATTGTCATACTCCAGGGTCACATGCAGTAAAATATGAACCCATGTAATGTTTTCAACACACTCTTCTAGAATTTCCTTGTGTTCAGGCTACCCTGCCATAGGGTGACTTCCTGGCTTTGTAACATAGATATTCTGGGGTTCCTCTTATCTTCATCACTACAATAGGTCAGCACATCTGTTAGTAATTGGCAGCTTTTGCTTTTCTGCTCTTTCTTATCTACTTCTTTGCCCCAGTGTTCAAGACTGGGGCATCAAGACTGCGCATCTGTGGAAATACAAAATTATAAGTAATTGAATTTGCCAGAAAATTTTATTCACTAAATTTCAAAAAGACTTACAAGAATATCGTGCAAATAATTTCATTCGAATGCTTCCACTGTTCACCAGTTCACCATGCCCAATTATAAAACAGCTATCAGCTAATCTCAAACTGCCTTTGCAAGCAGACTGCAGATTCAGCAGACTGTCAGATTCTCCTTTTAAAGACAGAAATAATTTCAGGTTACAGCAGAATTTCTGTGATTATTTCCTAGTAACTAATTCAAACTCATCCACTGCAAAATATTCTCAGATGTTCACAAATAAACTGCCTATATTAACAGAAGTCATCTGTCCTAGCAGGTTAAATACAGACACAAGTCAGAGTAGGATAACAGAACTTCTTAAAACTCTTCAGATATGCTGAAGAGAGATTTTAGATTTTTTTCCTCAGAAAAAAATGTAGCATGTCAGCTTCTCAGAAACATATAAATTCAGTCTTCAATCCACAGAATGCTATGACATTTTCTTTCACAATTAATCTACTGTACTTAAAAGCTAAATATGGATGCCTAAGTGCTTTTCTGGATTGGGGTCTTACATCAAAGACTCATAAAACTGTTTCCAATATTTTGATCTCAAGCTTAGCCAATAAAAGAAAAACTCTTTGAGTTTAATGGGCTTTCCAACATGGTGTTTCTGATCCCAGAGTAGACTGCACAACACAATTGGAAGAATATTTCTGAGTGCAAGTGTTAGTGAGGCTATGACAACAAAACACAGGAAATACTAAAACCAAAACTGTCCCTGTCACAGAAGGTCCACCTTAACTCTTGGAGCACAGAGCTAGTGAATTGATGGAAAGCTTAGCCCAATCTGAAATACTAGACCTTTAATTAAATTGTTACTTTTTACTTTTTAAATTTATTAAGTAATCAATTAAGGCTTTCTGCTATCCCTGAACATGTAATGTTTTAGAAAAACACATCAAACAGCAGTTCTACAAGAGCACGCCCAGCTTAGGACATGCAGCTGGAGGGAGTGAGCAGACTATCCTGTCCCACTGCAGACCCCAGGGCAGTGGACAAGGTGGGAAGGGCCGCGTAGGCACTCACCTTAACACCTCTGACAGCAGCCCAGCTTTTGCAAAGGAGTTAAACACAAGAAATCTTAAAACACAATTTAATTCCTCAGCCCTATCCTTGAAACAGGTTCCAGAAACATTGCTAGAAATCCTATATTGGCACAGTAACAAAATCTTCATGGGCCTGACAGCTGCATACAGCAGCACTTGCACACACTACAAGACAGGCAGGCTGTCACAGGACTGAAATTCCATTTTCCAAAGAAAGACGAAGCTCAGGTGATTTCTAAAGAGGCTGAAGGTATGGTTAGTCCCACCTCTGCATTTCCCACCTGGACACATCTCACCACTCCCATCAGTTCTGCCCTCCATACCACCTTGCAAACAAAAAGGTTTCCTTTTCAGTGCTAGCTCACTGTTAAATGTAAGTCATGTCATTAACTCATCAAATATCACAGACCCAGGAGCAGTCACCTCAAACCAGCTGGAGGAAGAGCCAGCCATGACCTGGCAGCAGCCAATGGGAATTGCAAGGAAACATCCTCCTGCTTCTTTGTCCCACATGTCACCTGAACACACCCTTGGGCTCTCCACCAGATCTTACAGCAGTTTCAGCCTCATGTCCAAGACACATTCTGTGATGCCAAGCTTATCCCATTGTTTATTGCACTGGAGGTTACAGCAGCAACCAAAGGGACCCCCAAAGGCTTAGTTTCACTGGGGCCAGGCAGTGAGAAGCAGCTGCAGTTGCATTTTATGCTGGGCTGCACAGGATGACTTGGCAGCCATCGCCACTGCCCTCTCAGCATGAAGCTGAGCTGCGGTTCCTGGCTCCCAGCAGACCAGGCTGTGTTTCTAGGCATACTCCCCTGTCTGCTCCACCCTGATGACAACTCTTCTCCCTCCAGTCACAGCTCCAAACAGCACTCAGCCTTCCAGCATCACTCTCTGCTCACCAAGATGGCTATCTGCATCAGATGGTGTTCAGATGGTATCATGAGCTGTTCTGGCAAGAGGGTGAGGGAAGGGCCAGAGCATGGGCAAGGAGGGTACTGCAAGGAGAATGGACAGGACAAACACACTGACAGGGCTGAGGTTGCACAGCACTGCCATCCAAACTTTCTGAAACACTGGCTGGCTGGCAGGCACAGAAATGGATGTACTTCATAAGCATTTGGGATATACTAGTAGAAGCTCTGATATGCCTCTTCGGGGGTTAAACTGCACCAATATAATGTAATTATTTGCACTGGCTTATAGCAGTAGGACTGATCAAACCTGGGATCATTCCACCCCAGCCAGGCTGGTAAAAAATTTATATCCACAACCTGACCTCAGCAATGCAGCCTAGGCCGATTGACATTACAATCACAACAGGCCACCAGCCCTTCAGAGATATGACTGAGTCCCTCATTGTCAATGTACCCCAATGGAAATCATTTTTATAATGAAAACACATTATTTTTTCACATCACAGAACTGACATGAAGGTGCAGCCATGGTGTTTACCAAGTTCTAGACCATTGCATCTGAAAACACTGAAGGCTGGGAGGCAAGTCTGCCCAGACACAATTTCTGTGCAGAGTTTTTCATTACTGGCAACACTGAGACTTAATAACCAGGAAAAAACAGAAACACCAATTTCATTAGGAAATCAAGGAATTCTGATTTGGAAACAGTGACAAGAAGATGTCACAAAACCCTTTTTCTGACTTGCATTTTTCAATGTACAGTGCAGCAGAACTCAGCTTCTGTCCTAGTGAAAAGAACAGCTAGAAACTCCAGAAACTGTTTTTGGATGCCTCCTTCTGTTCCTATAGGATAGACAGCAGGAACTGTACAACTCAGAACAGCATGTACCAGCAACGGCACTATGGCAGAGATGCAAAGCAACAACAGTCCCAAGGAAAGGATGAAGACAAGTACTTAATACATCCTGCCTTTCTTGAGGCTTAAGCACTATGGTCCCTCAAAGGGGCCTCTCTTCTTTCAGGACTGCGAGGGGAAGGTATGACCAGCTCAAAAACTAAGGCAAAATGCTAGAGATGAGAACATAAAGCAAAAGAACTAGTAATTCAAAGTATAGAGAGTGGATCACAAGGGTTTTACCTAGAATGCATGAACACAGAAACAGGTTTATGTATTACACAGTGGTTGATAGAGCCAGTCTGAACACAACACAGAAGGAAGATCAAAACTTGCGAAATTGTGGCCACCTCAGCTTCCTATTGTGCTGTGAACTGCCCAAGGGGTCTCAAACTCATTACTCATTCCCAAAAAATAGGATTACCCTGCTTGGACCTACCACCTCCCTGGACAGCCCACAAAAACCTATGGATTGGCTTATTGGGGGACATGTGGGGGGGGACCCATGTCTTCAGTTAACATAGTGCTACTAAGTGCAAAATAAATTTAAGATTATCTAAACCACAAAAAGGAGGGATGAAAGGAGTAATTTATTTAGAAAAAGAAGTAGGAAGAGTATTGCACATTGTTCCCATAGATTTTCCTCCTAGGAAGGTTTCATTCAGCTTCAGCAGACCAGATTAGAGCCACACAGATGGATGGACATCGTAGGTCGGACATAACAGTCCAGCATGGTCTGCGCCATCCTATTTGTAACACTAGTCATGTTCAGTGTAGTGCTGACCCCAACGTGAAGGGACTGACCTTCCCTTCTTACTGCTGCAGCTTTCCCCTGACATGCTATCCTGCACTGCAATCCCACTTTAAAGGCAATACTATAAATCAAGGACAATTCTGGCCTCATGACCATTAAAACCTGATTTCTATTATTTGGGGCTTCTCTCACTGTGGTTATACAGGGGCGAACAAGAACTCCTTGGCATGATAGAGGAGTGACATGCTGCAGCTGTTGGGCACATGAGGTTCTCCGCAAACAACGCCAGTCACAAGGTATGCAATGTTTCATTGGCCCCAGAGGGACCTACACTCTTAGGCGCCAACAACATTTTTGAAAACTGAAACTCAGGCACATAAATAATTGAGATGTTTTTGAAAATGTTACCTGCAGTCTAGAGTGGAGTACTGTGTGCACTGCATAATCGTGTGTATGCACAGACAGACATATTTATCTACATTTTCCTTTATGAGCTATAGAAATTTTAAACTCACCTACCTTCTTGTCTTTGAAAACTACTACATGGCCTTTTACTTTTCACTTAGGTGGTCACAAAGGGGAGGAGGGGGAAGCAGTAACAAGTAGAAATTTTCTGTTCCCTGTTCCTACAACACTAAAACAAAAAACAAGTGAAGGTGGAGCTCTAAGAGACATACCTTTTTCTGGTACAGTTCTGTATGATTATTATGTTTTCTTCCTGATTCTGGTTACCTCCAGGGACAACATACTTCAGCACATTCACTACTGGGTAATCTCTGCACTCCTGACCTCCTAACAGCCCAGAAAGCTTCAGCATTTTTTCTTTATCAAGCCATAAAACAGTAAAGGAAAGAGGTACAAACATAACAATCGATTTTGTGCTTATTGTGGTTTTTACACTACTATGTAAGCCTGTTACTACTTTAAATAAGGTTGTTATGCTATAATACAAACTTAGCAAAGTCTGTAAACTGATTTCACCACTTCAGAGCATGCTTTTAATTAGGAAAAACAAACAAACAAAAAAACCCCAAACAAACAAACAAACAAACCACCAAAAAACCCCAAACACTAAAAACACACTATGATGATATTTTCTTAAATTCATTTCAGGGTTATACCAGTATGAGCTTATGCTTACAGGTAACATTGCAATTCCCCTGGGAGGTCCAAAATACATGAACCTCTAAAAACTGACCACTCTGTTTTTGTAACAGGAGTTTGTAGTTTAATTTCAGGTGTTCACAACTTAAAACACTAGCTGTTTTTGGGGGTTTTTTTTGTGTACAAGTAGATGCTATGTATTTTGAAAATTATATTCATAAACAGACATACAAAGAATATTACACTATAAACATATTTTTGTCAGCAAGTATATCAGAAATGGATATAGTATATATGTTGCTACAGCATGATCTGTGTGAAATACCATTCAATATTATGTGTAGTATCAGAGCTCTCTTCTTAAACTCCCAACATCCGAATCACAAACGTTCCATCTTTAAATTACAAAAGGGAGCAAAACCAACCAACCAACCAAAAAAAACCCAAACAAACACAACCCGAAACAAAACAAAAAACCAACTCAAACCAAAAGAATACCCAAAAAATCTCTCAGTCAGCATCATGGTAAAAAGAAGTGAAAGTTTACTAGAGCCAAAGGCACTTGTCTTGCATGTTACACCTAACCTCATGGCATTCAGGCAGCACTGCCACGAAACCGCCGTACGATGTCCTGCTCGTAGCGTGGGCAATATTTTTTGCTATAAGCCTTTCATGGCTACCAGAATACAAGCAGATGTGTGTGTGTGTGTGTATAAAATCACTCAAGTCCCCGTTTGCAGCAGCACAGGGGACCAATCAGTATCGGCACCAGAACATCAAATCCCTGGCGAAACAGCTCCGTGTAGCCCAGGGGGTTCTATTTGCCGAGACCTGACCGATCTGCTCTCTCCCCTAGTCACCTGGACTCTCAGACGGACCCTGTTGCCATTTGCGGATTAGCTCAGACGCCGCTCACGACACGGCGAGTGCCGTGCACGCCGACGGAAACAAAAGAGCTTCAGCTCCGAGCCAGCCGCCCACCACCCACTCTGCGCGGAGACGGCCTCTCTAGAGCCGAAGGGGCCTGGCCCAGGAGAGGACGAGGAGTATGGGTCCCCGCAGCCGCCGGTCACCCGGGAGAGCAGCGGCGCCCCGGTGCCGCCCTCACCTGCGGGTCGCGCGCTCGCGGGCGGCGCCGCCAGCGGCCGCGCCAGTCCCGGCCGCCGCGGCCAACGGAGCCCAGCGGCCGAGAGGAGCAGGTCCCCGCCACGCCGCCATGCCCGCCGGGCCGGCGATCCTTGTCCCAAGGCGGCGGTGGGCGGGCGGCGCCCTCGCGGGCGCGCCGGCTCCCGGGCCTCTGTCCTTTACCCCCGGCCTCTCAGTGAGCCATGTGCTTCGTTGTTTCTGTCCCCAGTATGCGAAGGTCTGCGCTGCCACAAGGCAGCGACGACGCTTTCCTATGCGAGGCGGCCGAGTACCGGCTCTGCCTTCGCTGCCGCCCGCCGAGGAAGCACCGACGGCCGCGCCGAGCACCCTCTCCGCAGCCCCCCGCGGACACGCTTCGCCCCGGGCCCACCAGCGCTTTGCTTCCACCTTGCCAAGTTCTTCCTCACGTGGGGAAACCGGACCATAGGTATCCCGAATTCAGTATATGATTTTTGCCTATGGTTTGCCTGCCTCCCACCTCCTCCTCCTAATGCTTGAGTTTTGATCCTGGTCATTTTTTAGGGTCCTGTAAAAGTACATTTGTGGTACGAGTTACAGCACGCCTGACAAATCTAAGAGGAAGGTCCAAGAGTAAATCAACAATTTTCTTGAATTGTGAACACTGGAATCATATGTAATCAAGACATTATTAAAGGCAAAAGGTGAAAAAAGAAACAGTAGCAGTATTACAGCTCATGGCAATGAACTCAAGCAGTGAACAAGAAAATAGGATATGACCAGTGTATTAACTAAAGTCTTCATAGAGTGGTGAAATTTGGATATAAACCCAAATTTTTGAATACTTAGGTTCTTGATCTTCCTAGTCGTCTTCATATACCTTCTGTATAATTTCTTCCACACTGACAAAGAAAACTCAAAGACCACAGCCATCAAACCAAATCAAGTACCTGCAGCAATTATAGCTGGTCGTACCAAATGTGGACTGATAAAACAGGCATACACCATTCTCCCTTTATTCTGAGTTTTGTTCTGTTTCCATTCTTTTGTATTTTCTCCACCTTATCTCAAACCTCACTGTTCATTCAATCTCCAGTTTCTCTTATCCTGAACTAACCTTCTTCCTATGCCAGGCTCCAGTTCTTTGGTTTCTCAGCTCTGCCCGCTCATCCGCTTTCTAGCCCACTGCTGCTTTTATTTTGTTGCCTTCAGTTGTACCACTGTATTGACTGTGAGCTCCAGTGTCCATCTGCCTCTGGATTTTATCTGTATTTCCAATCCACTTGCTCTTTCTAAATGTTTCTCCCATTTTCTGGTCTCTCTATTTTTAATTTTCCTGCCCAGCCAAGTCTCATCTTTCTCTGTGGTGTTCAGCCATCTCTCTCTGTCCCCTACAGGAGAGGCTTGCATTTGGATCACGCTGTTCCAGTGCATGAGCCTGGGAGCAGAGCCTCTGTGAGCACCAGGGAGAAAATACTTCACTTTTAGTTCAAGAACCCCAAAAACTCAGCAGCACCCCAAAAACCAGAGCAGGAGCACGACTCAGGGCCTTTTGAAATAGTGGCTGTCAAACTTAGCACTGGTTTCACATAAACTATTACTTCAAAGGCAAAGACAATAATAAAATTGCTTCCAGCCCCCTGCCAAACACAATTTTCTGCTTCTTACACTGCTTCTATTTTTTCTTTAGACTTCTTATATTGCACTTCCTACACAGTAAGTCTTAAAAAAGCATTACCGGTTCTAATAACAGAATGGACTTCTAAAAACTTTAGCAGATGTTGAACATCACGCTCATTCTTTACCTAGGTACATCTTTTAAGATACTATTTTCAATTAAATTTTCTCAAACAAGTCATCCTGAGTCAGCATAGAAGTTTTCAGCTTGATTTGCTAGTACCACTGATGTTTATAAATGAAATAAATAAATGCCCATGCCTACTCTTTATTTAAAGCTGAACTCTGTAAGAAACCTGAAACACATGTATCCCAGCACAGGTGCACCAGGACACAGCTATGAGTACATATGGCTCTGACTGCAAGTATTTTCTTAATTCTAAGTTTCTGCCATTTCTTTCTAAATTGTGAAGATTTTTTTCAGACATATAAAATTGTCAATTTTCCCAGGAATCAAGTCCTGCCATTTGTAATCTAGTAAAAAACCTAAATATCTTCTCTGAAAAGCCATGTAAACCAATTCTCATGCTGCAAATTCCCACACCCAATTCCTCAGCACTTCACTGATACGAAAATACATGTGGTATATTTTATAGCACATGTTATAGTAGTAGTTCAAAGTCCATATAACTCTCCTGTTATCTCTAGAAATCAGAACTGCTGAGATGTTTTCTCCTTATCAGTCTTATTTCTACAGACTTCCCTTGGGATCAGTGCTATCTTGCCTGTCCATCCTTTAGGCTTCTTTTTTGTTAGTCCTATATTTCCAGTGCCTAAGCTGTCACCTCAACAGCAGTGCAGCCAGCTCATTTCTCAGATGCTCATCAGGAACAGTGCATCAGACATCCTGCTTTTCATGGCCTAAGTAAGTGAAATGCATACATGTCAAAGTCTGACTACATTAATTTATGTATAACCTTGCACTATTTTCAAAGTACAAAAATGTCATACCAAAAAGCATTCTTAAAGGAAGATAATATGCTTAACAGAAACCCTTATCAAAATAGCAATGGCTTTGTTTCTGTTCTTTCCATGGGGGGCCTGTAAAGGCATAAAGATCCACATATTCACTCTCTTCTTTTGTTCTGTTAGATCATACCTCATATCCAGTAAGTACACTGAAGTGGGTTTTTTTTTCCATCCGTTGCATTTAATCAGGCAGAATCTACCAGAAAAAGCCAAAACTATCTCATGCACTAATCTGTTTTAGAGGGATCTCCCAGTTTCATTGTTTCATCATCTCCAAGTACACTGAAGACATTAAGTTTTGTAAGACTATGTACAAACCTTTACCTTTGCCTCAGTGTCCTAGCAGACCTTCAAGAACTGATAATGCAGCAAAGAGAGGAGCAAGGAATGAAACTGGTAAAGACTACTTCTAGATTCCTCCCCAGTCCATATCATCATCAACAAATCAGCCTGCCTTTAGGCTAATTTACCTCTATCTTCCAACATAATTAAAGAAGCCTCATAAGTCAATCAAACACCAAAGGCTGGCAGCAGATACACTGAACACACTCATCAGATGATGACCATTTCAGCCTCTGCTTTGCATGCTGTGGAAAGGCACTGTGGCACTTCTAACACAAAACATAAATCTTGTTTTACCATGCAAATTCTGGACTACAACAGAACAGAATTTTCTGCCTTGGTCTTCCCCTTCTACATACACTGTGTAAAGGCAAACTCATGGAATGAGCTTAAGTCATGCTTTATGGTTTATTTCACAGTATGCAAATATGCGATGATTTTTCCAGATTGTTCCTTCCTGCTGCCCACTGCACACTGATGTTAGAAACTGATCTGCCAACAAAGGACAACATTACTTCCCTCATCAAAAATACAATTATTTTTTGATTCAAGGATGAGTTTAGTTCAGTTGGTTAGAATATGGTGCTAACACTGAGGTCATGGGTTTGATCCCTGTATGGGCCATTCACTGAAGAGTTGGACTCGATGATCCTTGTGGGTCACTTCCAACTCAGTGGAGTCATATAAATGTCCATCATCTACTGGTTCACATGACAGATGTGCTACAACATGGGGCAAGAAGGAGGACAGTTTGAATTACACACATTCAAAATGCTTTGTGGTCTTTTGATGGTTTTTAAGCAGATCATCCAAAAGTTGCAAGAAGTAGTTAATCATATCTGAGTATGGCTCAAAATCATTCAAAATAGTTATGACGTTGTATTTACATGAGAATTATTTGAAGTCAGCAGGACAGTCTGCAGAACTTATTCTATGAGAAAAATTGACTTTTTACAAGTTTTTATTAGAGTTTGTAAGTTTACAGGAATGTAGTGGGGTAGGTTTCCTCAACTTGATGGTTACAGTCACAAATATCGAACCATAATTATCCTGAAATGTATTCTGAAATACCTTTGAAGTCAGTGCAGACCCAAGGAACAAAATGCAATGGTACAGTTTAATCTTGTTATAATCATGAATAGCTTCTGTCCTTCTAGCCAAGGAAACCAACTTCCTAAAGTAGGACATCACAGTCCAGAATAGGGAAATAACGTTTCAGATGCTGTCTGTAGTCTCTGTTACTCAATTTTCGTAACAGAAGCAGGAAAATTAGTGAAGGCACGCCAAGAGGACTCAGTGTAGGTGTGTTTGGCAGCTTTAAGATGTAGTAACCTCCTTCTCTTAAGAATAAATCCTTTATAGTGATAGAGAAGCCCAATGTATTTTTGCAGGGCAACAATCATAGATTCAAAGAATCATTTCAATTGGAAAAGACCTCTAAAATCAACCAGCCATTAACCCAGCACTGCCAAGTCCACCACTAAGCAATGTACTTAAGTGCCACATCTACACATCTTTTGAAAATCTCTAGGGATGGTAACTTAACCACTTCACTGAGCAGCCTTGTTCCAATGCTTGGCAACCCTTTCTGTGAAGAAACTTTCCCTAATATCCAATCTATTGGCACAACTTAAGGACATTTCCTCTTGTCCTATCTTGCTGCTCGGGACAAGAAATGAACACCCACTTCACTATAACCTTCTTTCAGGTAGTGGGGAGAAGGGCAAGAAAGATGCAGAATCAAAGGATAACTACTTCAGTGGCCCTTACCTCAATATTCAGTGACTCCTTAGATGGTACATGTATCTAAACAGTAACACCTTAAAAATTTTTCAAGTTTCTAGGGAGTCTTCCTTTACCAATAGCACAATTCCTACTTCTAAGAATAAGTAGTCTTGAAGGTTTTGTACAACAGTCACAGGCAACACTGCCTGTCGTCAGTTTGTTCTGTCATTCCTTGTATCCCTCAGAGTGATTAACACATTTTTCAAACGCATCATTTTTCAGAGTACCCCTAAAAAATTTGAACTCTGTCTGCCTTTTAAGCTCCCTGGACTGAGTTAAATGACAAGCATATGGATTCTTCAGTGACACTTTCTCCAGATGTGAACCTGCAGCTCTCAAAAACTCATTTTAAAACAGTTTTCAAAATCTCTATTTTCCTTTCCCACTTTTTTTTTTTCCATACTAGACACAGCGTATGTGGGGTTGGTACTGGGGCTGATACTGTTCAAAATCTTTGTCGGTGACGTGTGGAATTGACTGCACCCTCAGTAAGTTTGCTGATGGCAACAAGCTGTGTGGTGCAGTTGACATGCTGGAGGGCAAGGAGGCCATCCAGAGGGACCCAGACAGGCTTGAAAGGTGGGCTGAGGCAAACCTCATTAAGTTCAATGAAACAAAGTACAAAGTGCTATACATGGGTTGTGGCAACCCTAGGCACATCTGGTTGAGGGGGGAAGTGATTGAGAACAGTCCTGCGAAGAAAGATATGGGGGGTGGTCAACAAAAAGCTCAGCATGAGCCAGCAACATGTGCTCACGGCCCAGAAAACCAACCAAATTCTGGGCTGCATCAAAAGCAGTACAGCCAGCAGGCTGAAGGAGGTGATTCTTCCTCTCTACTCTGCTCTCATGAAAACCCACGTGGAATGCTGTGTCCAGTTCTGGTGTCCCCAACATAAGAAGGACATGGAACTGTTGAATGAAGTCCAGAGGAGGGCCATGAGGCTATTAAGAGGACTGGAACACCACCCCTATATGAGCGAGTTGGGACTGTTTCAGCCTGGAGAGGAGAAGATTACCTGGAGACCGCACAGCAACCTTTCAATATCTAAAGGGGATCTACAGGGAAGTTGGAGAGGGACTCTTTGTCAGAACTGTGGAGATAAGACAAGGAATAATGGGTACTAACTGAAAGGGGAGATTTAGGTTAGGTATTAGGAAGAAATTTTTTACTATGAGGGTGTTGAGAACAAGTTGCACGCACACGTGATTGCAACTGGAAGAAGTTGCACGGACATGTTGTGATTGCCACAACCCTGGAAGTGTTCAAAGCCTGTTTGGATGAGGCCTTGAGCAACTTGGTCTCGTAGGAGGTGTTGGGACTAGATGATCTTTAAGGTCAATTCCAAACCCTTAACATTCTGATTCTATGATCTCTTTCTCACAGGCACTATAGAGAAGATAGAATTGGAAAGAGGTTTGTGTTAGTATTCATTCTCAAAGACCTGTCAAAGCAAATGCTTTGAGCTTTAGAAGAAAGGAGACAAACAAAAATCTTTCTGCTTTAGACTGAAAAAAAGGAAGTTATCCACATGACTTCTTCAGTTTGAACTAACCAAAAATTATTTACCTAAAAATCAAGGGCTAAACAGTGATGAACGTACAGAGATTACTGTGCTTCTTTAAGAAAGAAGGAAGTCTGCCTTTAGTGACCATGGCTGGAGGCAAGAGGAAAACCTGAACTTACTAGGGCGTCTGTAAAACACACTAAGCACACATATTTTCAGAGTAGAATACAAGACTTAAGGCAACACCAAATGATCCAGCGTAAGATGGGCTGATTCATGATGAATAATACTGTCTATTATCCATGCCAGTCTTCCAAAGGCTTGAGGCAGCTGAAAGCACATCCACATTCATGTGATACTGTGTCTTTAATAATTGCTGATTGCTCTGCAGGCAAGTCACACACACTTGACTTTTGGTTTTCACAGCCTAATCAAGCAATTGTGGGATCTGGACCTGAGGGTTCCCCTCAGGCACAGCTTGATGGCAAAGCCATGGCACAAGAGGCAAATGACCATATATGGATTCACCCTATGAGCTGTACCTGGCCAGTAGGGCATGCATGGCATTGACCACACCCTGCTGAAAGCAGCAGGCAGACGATCACAGGCACAAGTAAAATTGAGGTGTTGGTGTCAGCTAGGCAGAGCACTGTCATGATTATTATTGCTTTCAGGCTGTGTTTTGAGGAGCTAGCCCATAATAAAGGACAGAAGTATACCAAAACATAAATCTTCAAACATTAACTTGGCTGTGTGTTGCTGGCTGCTCTAATTTCACCTTTAGGTGCCTAGATTTCTAAAAGTAAATTTAAGCTTACTTCTATTCAGGAAATTAAGGAGTTTGTTACCTTATATGAAACCATTTTAAGTATTTTTCCTTTCTGAGGAAAAACTGAGCAGCCTAGGAGAGGAAACAAGTTTGGTTGCATCCTTGGTTCAAATTGGTATGACTGATTATTTTTTAAAAATCTATTATATGATCAAATAGACCTTCAATTTAAGAAAACACACTAAAATACTGATATTTGTTTCCTTGACTACTTGAGACTTAAGACAAAAAAGGACCTGTTCTTGTAAAGATTAGTAGAGTTACTGCTCACTGTCCTGAAAGCACAAATCCTCTATAGAATGAGTATGCTGTAATTAGAAAACTACAAATCAGAATACATCTTAAAAAATCAAATTCCTCTATTAAAACCTCTAGCAAAACAGTACAACTAGATTAGAGAACTTCAAACATTGTATCTTTAAAAGGCAAAGTGTTTCTAATTTTGGTTACTGAAAATCTAATAATACACTTCTATTATTCCTGTCACAGAGGCTGGTAATCAGCATAGAATGTGGTCCAAGGAATTTGAGTTAGAGTTTTGATTGCTGAATTTGTTATTGAAATAACTGGTCTTTACAAATTAGCAATTCTGACTAAACTTTAATTTGAGACCACCTGAAAAAAGGTAAACCAGAAGTCCCAAAATGATTTGTGATTGGACTAGTTAGCACTGACAAATCCAAGACATTCACAAATAAGCTGCACAACATAGAAAGGGGAGAAAGGAACGCATTGAAATGTGTGTACCAGAACCTGTCTCAGGGCTCAAAATAATGAGAAAGAAAAATACCTTTCACACTGTTTGTTAGCATAAAAGATAGTAAGAAAGTAGGCAGACTCAGTACCTATTTCTTTGACTCAAAGGGACTCCAGTAACTAAGCTGGAGTACTTAAAGCACTTTGGGCATCTCTGCACTGCATGTATGGACCTAAGGAAAAAACACTACCATATTGGACACCAAATCCAGCACAATTTCTTCCTGAAGCTTTGTGCTTTCATAGAAATTTAAGGCACTTTGATATTCACACTCTGGGTTTGATGTGTCCAAAGTATAAACAGCTTTTGCCTGTTATCCATACCTTTCCTTCTCATATCATACCATATTTCACAATAATAGTTTTGAATTATTTTTACAAGTTAAATTTAAACAATTAAAAGCTGTCTTTGTTGTCCCTGTATTTTTACATTACATATTTGGAAATACAGAGGTTTGTCTGAAGTAGACTTTTCTCTTTTCAACCACAAGTTTCTCCAATTTCTTAAAAGTAGAAAAAATATTACAGGATACACAGATGCAACCCTTTGTGATTATCTGATTTAAAAAGCACTGCAGTTACCAGCTAGCAATCATGAAAGCAAATGATTTTGATAGTTTACTTTAAGCAAAGTAGTTCTTACTTAATAATTATGCAATTGGAAATAAAATTAGGTTTTTTTTAAATCCCTGGAATTAAAAGAAACTGAAAGCAATTTTCATATTCTACAAGTGGAAGCATCAAAAGGAAACATCCAGCATAAAGCATCAGGCCTCAGAAAGGGGCATTTGACACTTCACAAAAATTTACTTTGTCTCCCTCCTGATTTCACATTTTTTCTCCTGGTAATGGTGACATATCACTTTAAAGAAAACTATTTTTTCCCTTCAGTAGTGAAAAAAGTTATTTACTACCTGTAGAGCTTTAAGAGAAGAAAGAGCAATGATTTTTAAGTCCTTAGAAGTGACTAAAAAGTCATGAACACTATTTTTTTCACCAGGAGTATTTAAAACATACTTATTAACAACTAATCAGTTCACTTACAAATGCAATAGCAATTAAAATAGACTGTTAAAGTACACTATACATCAACATCAAATTCTCTAATACAAAAAGCATGAACTAGGAAGTTTAATAAGACCACCAGAAAAACCCTATTTGAAATTTCCTCATACACATCAAATATATTGTTACCTATATACAAACATTTAAATACTTCTTTATGAGTTAGTTTCTTATGAATTACCACTTACCTTTTTTTCCCTCATATTATCACTTTACATTTCAAGTAGCCTTCAGCCACCGATCAAGGTTTCCATCCAACACACAATCAGATAAACCTTGTTCCCCAGTTCTGACTAAAGGAAACAGTACTATGAAGCAGTGTCAACAGATTCCCGTGTACTAAATTGATAATTGGATTTGGTTGGTTGCTTTTGGTTTGGTTTTTTTCCAGGCAAGGGACTTGAAGAGATAATTAAGAGATGAATCAAAAATTCTTGCCACGATGTTTTTACTCTAGTTATGCTGAAAACCTTGTGTCACCTTATGATCAGGAACTTGTGACTTGATCTGCCTTTATTTATGTATCACTGTAAGGAAATCATTAGCATTCATGATGTCACTGCTTGAATTTTCAGTAGCAGTTCAGAATAAAAGCATACCGAAACCATTTTTCAGATTCACTGTAACTTACTGTGTATGTGTATTGCCACCTAGAGAGTCAAGGTTATAACTGTAGCCATGGAAATAATTAAGCCAGCCCAGGCGTACTAATTATTATGAAATGTTTCTTTGAGCATAAGTTTTGCTGCAGCAGTGAGTCTCTGCAGTCTAACATCTCTTACTGCAGCAGTTGTGAGATGCTTTCACAAAAGTGTACATGAATTCCCCACAATGAATCTGCTGTAACCAGAACATGCTGGCAAATGCTGGACGTTAATTATCTTTGTTGTCACCTGGAAAGACACATATACATTCGCACTCTTTATCTTCCTCATTAAGCACCCTGTGGACTTTTCAACAACCTATATACATAAGCATGTGCTTTTTATTTATGTCCACTAAATTCTTGGCTCTGCCAACAGGAAAAAACATCATCCAGTAACTGTCAAAACACTGAGAAACCTAATAAATTTACTGTTGATACTCATATTCAAATTAGTGTACTGTTGCTGTGCTGGAGCTAACGCTGCAAATGTTTCTTGTCATTGATCTGCTGGCCAACTATTCTTTCACCCATAGGCTGCACTACTTCATCATCATCTACCTTCCATTACCCAATTTTCTTCTTCTTTTCTTTCTACCACTGTCTACTTGCCCAACACATGGTTACCTGTGCAGCCTGTTTTCCATAGCAGTTCTTCACCTTCCTGATTTGGACTGAGCTTTAAGCTTCTCCCAGAGGCTTATCTATCTTGGGAACCATAGCTATAAAGCAGGCCTTCAATAAACACAAATCAGACAGTGTAAAACAGGCCTCACGTTTAGAATGATGCAGAAAATTTACAAAGACGTGTACTACTTTGCTGTTTAAATCTGCTCTGAAACATATTGAACTCAAGCATACTGAACTCAAGCATTTGACTTACTATTACACATTTACTTGCAGATGCAAGACACCACCTGGGTGGTGTCTAGGTACAGTTACCCTTTACACTTGTGATGCTGAGTTTTCCTTTTAGACAGAAATATTTTAAAAAATAGCAAACTCCCAGGTACCTGAAGAGAATATAAACAATTTTTTTTCTGAGATTCAAAAACATCAAATTAAGATTGTCAGTTAGTATGTAGCTAATGAATTGTCTCGGGACTTGTTCTGGCAAATTAAAACATCTTAAGCTTACATATAGTTTTTATACAGCTTTTGAACAAAAGGTCTCTAGAAAAATGGAGTCAAAAGTCAAGACCAGCATTTTGATAGTTCACAGTTACACACGGTATCTGGAGACACCAGACACTGCGAAATGTAATTTCTCAATCATCCCTTTTGTCAGCTCTAAAGCAAAGTTTATGTAACCTATCATCAGTCCCCATTACCTTTCCCAGCTTTTTGCATAACCCGAACTCTCAGAGTAATTTCAAAAAGTTTTCCAAGGCTTTTAAATTTACCTCTATTTGCAAACAGATGAATGGAAAAAATTAATCAGCTTGGCAAATGCTCTAAAAGTAGCTGTAACATTCCAGCCCATTACGGAGTCCACAACTGGAACAAACTAAGACGAAAGTGCTTGCCTACAGCATAATTGCAAATGAAGTAAACGTACAGCCTACAACACATTGCAAGCTTAATTTGTTTTAAAGGACTTATTTATTTTGTTATGGAATAGATCAAATATGTATTTCAAAGACACTAACATCTCCTGTCCCCTGAGTACACTGGAAAGACAGATTTTAACACTAAAATGCAGTCTATTGCTAGGACATATTTATTGTGTATGAACCACCAAGCAGATTTTAAGTGACTAAAGTGTGATGCAAAGATACTAGCTAATAATGCAAAATACTGGATCCTGAGAACACTGGATGGTGTGAAATATTATAAACCCCACAAACATAGGAACACATATATTAGCAAGGGTAAAAAAAAATCCTAGGTAATGTAACCAAATCAAACACCTCAACAAATTAATAAATCTATTTCTTCATTAATTTATTTTGGTTAGAGTAAACACTAAATAGTTGCATTTTTGCCAGAAAAGGTTTTTAAAAAGATTTTTCAAGTACCTCCTAAGACAAGTTGATGTATTTGGACTTAAAATGTTAAAAATGTCTTGAGAAAAATACATGTTGTCCAAATACGTATCCAGCTAATCTAACAGAAAGTTGAAGCATATCCAAACAAGCATGAAATGCTTGAGTCACTAAGCCTCATCCTTTCTTCAGCAGGCATTCAGAGACCCTAACAAGCTAAATGAATATACAGTAAACAAATACAGATACCTATACAGCACAAATACTGGAAAAAAGTTTCCAAATGTTTACCAAGAAAGCTAACGAGCTGACTATTTTAAGCAAATAGACCTAATAAACCAACAAAGTTACAGAACCAACAATTTTAAGAAATAAAGTCAAGAACTTCACACAGTAATAGTCCCAAAGTTTTCAAATACATGCAGGAAAAACTTTATTGTCCTTTAGCAAATACATTATTAAAAAAAATGAAATTCAGAAGTTGCCTTCTTTAATGATGATTCCAGAAAAATACAATGTTTTCTATCCTTAAAGACAATTCATATTTGCAAAATGTAACAGTCTTCCCATAAAACTTCAGTCTATCATTTCTAATTATACTTCAATTTGTAAATAAACTGCAAATCACAAGCATTAAGTTTGTATTTCACAGCAAAAAACACTAATTCAATGAACTTTGGTAAAAAATTTCTGCAAAAATTCATAGTCTCTGCAAAAACTACACCTCAGTCAGTACAGTCTGAAAAACTATATTTAATATTGCATTAACTTTTTTTGACACATCTGCACAAACCTGCTGTTTAGACGCTACCAACTGGTTCAGAGCTAATGTCACAAAGACTAAGAATAACAGTCTGAGAATGGACCGAAACCCTAAAAGCTGGGTGTCAACTATTATGTGTAATGTGAAAAAAAGAAAGGGAAAAAAACTTTTCCACAATGAGAATGTGAAAAACTTTCAGAAGAATGGCAGCTTACAAAAGAAAATATCCCCTTTTCATTCCCCCTCTCTGCCACACAAATTTTTAGTTTGCATAGAAAAGGGAATGTTTTGTCTGGTCTTGACAGACTCTTATTTTTTGGTTTAGCTATTACACAGAAAAAAATCACATTAAAAATCACTACAGATTATGTGCTTTATGATAAATTCATATGTTAAATATTTCACTTTCAGGTACCACAGTTACATCTTTTTGTTCAGGACAGACAAAATGATTTTCCATTTCCCTTTGATATGTAACATATCCACCTGTTCTTTTTAATTGCACCCTTAAGTTCTAATTTTCTGTATTCTTTTAGTCTTCTTCCATGTTTTCAAGTATTCTCGTTAGGCATCATAGCCTCCTCCATACTGCACACCTCCAGACAGCTTACTATAAAGTACCCAATACTGACTATCCCATTCACTTAGGCAACTCAGACTTGCTTTTGCAGACTGCCACAACAGTTTCTTCAAGATGGCATAAGCATGCTTATTATTCAGCCAAGTAACAAAACCTGAATCCCACTGGAAACAAGTTTCCAGCAAGTAAATGTACAACTATGAAACAACTGATCAGGTTTCCATTTCAGTCTCTGTGGTATCAGTCTTCGAAGGAGTTCTAGTGTTTGATGGAGTCTCCCCAACTAGGTTCTGAATATCAGACAAATCAAGAGTAGGCAGTGGTGCTCTCCAATACAGGAACGAGTTATACGGACAGAATTCTTCTTGCTTTGAAAAGAGACAAATAGACAAAGAGGCAACAAAACATTAATTTGTATCCCAGCAGTAAAAATAAATGTGTTATGCAAGAAACTAAAACAAGGAGGACTTATTCAGCTGTTCTATATTAACAGTTCTTAAAATTGTATGATTTTGAAGTAAATCACAATTTATTCTGCCTTTTTAAATACTCTTGCAAAGAACTATCACACAACCTCTGTGAAATACATTCATGACTGCACCAATTTCTTCAACTTACAACCTTTGCACAGAAAAATACTGTAAAACTTGTGCAATTATTGAAGTTTGCATACAAAAACTGCTCACTGCTTTTTCCTCTCATAACAGTATGCAAATTTCATGCACATTTAAAACATTCAGAAGACTGTATTTACCTACTTTACATCAACTCAGATGATGATAATTGCAAGATAAATAAGGCATTGCATAGTGTTTAAAGCACATTTTGTTTCTTCTTTTCTGTGTCTAAATTTAATACTCAAGAGAGGAAAGTTTAAGAACTGGAAAGCAGCATCAGAAAAATCTTGGAGCAACATGTACTTATCTACTATTTTAATATGGAATTACATTAAAAAAATTGTTTTAAACGTCTATTAGAAAACACACTACCTGTTTATAACCATGTCATTGTTATAAACAGTGGCCAATCTGTGCATGTTTCTATGGACATAATACAGAGAAGAAGAGGAATTCTTAAGTCGTTCCTTAGGTCTTGAACATGTATTTCCTTCTGGTATTTAAAAACAGTAAATACTGTCACAAATCTAAAATAATTCATTTCCACATAATATCTGTTTGCATTTTTCTAACATACAATTAGAATGTTTAAATATTTTACTTTACTGTCTCAGCTGTAACAGGTGGTAACAAATAAGCTGGTATAACTGTTTTGGTATTTCTCAGACCACAGTGTGGCCTGGGGGGGTGGTGTATGCACCACCACCATCAGCTTTTCTGGGCCTCTACAGTATGGCTCTTGAAAAAATTCACGATTTGTCTGGTTTTGCCACAGAATAAAAAAATGTAACACTCAAACAATAGCAGTATCACCCCCCTCTAACATACTGAAAAATTATGCTTCTTCCCACTTCCCAAAAGAGAGACAGACACCATAAATTCACCATACTGCCCATTTAAAGAAAACATTTTTCTATTTTTTACCACATAGACTTCTCCTGAACTGTATACAATCTGTTGTACTAGGTAACCTGTTTCTACTGCAAAACCCTGCATTATTCAAGACCTGTAACAATTAAGAGAAGATGAAAGGTGCACATGTTTCATCACAGCAAGTTGGCTCTGTGCCTGTAGGATACTACTAATGTGAATTTGCTCACTGGGAAAAGACTGTCTTCAGAAAATAACAAAGAACAAAAATTCCCATTAATGAGAATTGAGACCAAAACCAATTAAATTACATAGTGCCAATGTACTGCACAGCATTAAAAACAATCAACAACGTCTGGCAGGGATGGTTTTCCAGTCCGTATTTCAAACTAGGCAGCCTCACTCACACAGAACTGTGCAAGGCAGGTGGCAAACAAAGTCTTTGAAAAAAATCTCTGGCAGTGGAGTTTCAGAAACTGTCAACTACCTTTACAAATACTCCCATAAGTTTCTGCTTATGCAGAGAGCTAAGTACTTTAAAACAGAATCCTGTACTTTGTATACACAGAGTAAATGACTGCATGCTTGTTTCAAAGCGATTAGAATCTAAAACTTCATAAACACAAAAATATGCATACTCTTAATTGTGGACTCAGACTACACGCTTGATTGATCTCGAAACATTTCACATCTACAGAGCAGCACTATTTCAGTGTATTAGTAACTCCCAAATTCAGTGAGAAAATGAAAAAACCCATCAAGCACAAAAGACAGGCACAAACGCTGAACATCCACACCTAAAAGGCAAAATAAAGAATCAAATATTCACCTTCAGCTAAATAGGTTTCAACACACGTTTTGAGAATAAATTCTATCAAGATAGGCAACATGTAGCAAGCTCAGAGATACGAATGCTCTGTTTCTATGGACTAAGTTGTTTAATTTTTAAGGAGTTAGTGTTCCAACTCTAGTTGCAAAAGTGGGCTTCCAAATAAAATTAAAATATTTCTTCTCTGGCCAACTGTAATATAATTGGAATTGTTTTAAACTTCAACAGTGTGAAATTAACAGTATCCTGATCAAGCTTATGAATATAAGTAATGAAATACACAAGCCACAAACAGCAAAGAATAATCCCAACCTAGAGACTGTATTTTCAGAAAGGTCTAAAAATCATCATCAGAAATATCTCTATAAAAGACTTAAAATATATGGGCAGGAAAAAACTGGAAGAAACATTCTTGCCTCAGGTGCTAACCAAGCTTTATTTTAAAACTAGAACACTTTTTATACAACACTGTACTTAAAGAAACAACCTGTTAAAAATACAGTCCTACAAAAATATTTTATACAGAGTAATACTCTTTAGTGTGTGGACATTCAAGGGGCTTCTGATCTTCCTATCACTGCTAAAGCTTACAAATCTATGCCAAATAACCCTAGGGATAAGTAAAGAATCCAGCATTATATTTGTGATGGAGTTAAACTGCTCTTTAGAGGTTTGCTCAATTTGTTTAATTGCTATGCTTCCAAACACACTTGTTCCCTCTTCAAAAAAGAAAGAGATTCTTGTTTAAATGGCACAGCCTAAAAAGGCTGTACAATTTTCATAAGACATAGAATTTTTCTTCAGATTTTCCTTTTTGCCTTAATTCTACCATCCATCACCAAAAAACCCCACTAACCAACCAACCAATAAAGAAAACGTGAAAAGTCAGAGCAAGAGAAAGAACAGCCACCGTTTTCTTTACAGATGGATTTACAGATGAGTGTTATACTGTGAAAGGCCCCAACACCTCAAAACCAGTCTACAATTGTAATTCAAAGTAATTCAGTTGTAATTCAAAGATTAGACTTTCTGCTACTTCCTTATCACTTGATCTAATATTCTGGCCTTACTTAAAAGGTCCAGGTGGGACACAAATTGAGTTTATATACATCAAACTTCTAGAGAGGTGTGAAATTTGACTTAGCATTTTATTTTTGGAAAATTAAAACTTTCTTGGTACGAAATTTCGTTTTCTGAACTACTGTGTAAAGCATGGTCAAACCAAAGAAGAATGCATGCTGTTCAAAGTCAATCAGAAAAGGAATTTCAGTATACCCTGATCATTAAATCACTGATGCTCTTCCTATGACCACCAACTCCAAAGATGTTTTGGTTAAAAGACAGCTTTGGTATTGGTAATAAATGGCAAAACACGAAGTTCAAGAAGTTGATGCTGTAAGTGAGCCTGACCCTCGCCCTCACACAACAGACATGCTACTACAGTAACCTCTCCAAGCTTCCACACGCTGTTGGGAAAGGGATGAGGCAGAGTATAGACTCAAGTGAGGTGAACTCCTGGCAGGTTGTTTTCCATCAGGTTTTCCGTGGCGGAGGGAGGGGGAAGGAAGGGGAGTGGAGTTGAGAAAGCTGGATGCTACTTCTCTTGTTTTAAAAACGAAAGAAAGGAAAGAAAAAAAAAAAGTTTTAAGCAGCCCACGGCGGATTAACCCCGGAAGGCACAGAAGGGGCCGCGCGGCACCGGCCGCTCCACGGTGCCTGGCTAAGGCCCGCCAGCACCCCGCGGTACCGCTTCAGCTGCTACCGGCACCGCCCGCCCATTTCCCTCCCCGGAGGCGAGGGGCCCGGCCCGCCCCGCTCCGTTACCTCGGCGGCGGCGGAGGTCCGCTCTTTGCCCGGGCCCCCGGCGCATCCTTCCGCCGCCCGCTCGTCCTGGGGCACCGCGGGCTGGCCGCGCCGCCGCACCCGCCCTCCCCCTCCCCCGGCGGCGCACGGGTGGCGCTGGGGCCCGGGCCGCTTCCCCGGCGGCGCCTCCGCCTCTTTCCAGCGGCCGCTTCGCGGCGGCCGGCCGGCGCGCGCCGGTTTCGCTCCGAGGCCGCCGCTCGGCCCGCGCGCGGCAGCGGCGGCACGCGGCAGGGCCGCTTGACAGGCACGTGACAACATCAACGGCTCCGCGCGCCGCTTGGGCATGAGGGGCCGCGCGCGGCGGCTCCGCGGAGCTCGCGATCTCCGCCGGCAGATGCACCGCGCCCGCGCACGGACCGCGCATGCGCGCCACGCCCGCCAGCGCCGGGAGCTGGGGAGGGCTCTCGCCGCACTTCCTCACGGGATGAGGGAGCGGGAAGCGCTGCTGCCATGAGAGTCACTCGGCAGTAAAGCAGAGTCAAACACGAGCGAGATCAAGGCATGCCCCAAGCTTTAATATCCAAAAAGCCCCAGGTCCATTACACACACTGTAAAATAGCGGGAAGTGGACGCAGAGACGTGAAACTTTTCATCCTTATCTTCGCAACCGATTTCAGAAGGTATCACGTAAAAAACCCAAACAAATAAAGGAACAAAAAAACTCAGGCCATTTTACATTTGTCAAACTCCATATAAAGAAGCTTTACACTTAAGGTTATGCAGCATTTTATTTTACATCTGTTACTATGTACAGTTTAATAACGACCTAAACTAAACAATCTCATCTGATGAACACCTTGAACATTCTCCCCCACGTATACAACCGAATAGAACAGTGATCACATTCTATAATACACAACGACCCTCATAACAGTACAAGTGGTGAATTCTAGGAACTCATAAATAGGTAGGTAAAACACTACTAACACAGCTCATTCACAAGATTATTTTACTTCCAACTCTTAATGTGACTGTTGCGATTTAAAAGAATATTGTGCGGGGAAGACGGCATTTTCTAGATCAGAAATAAAAGCACACAACCATATTATACCTGATGTAAGCAAATAAAAACATTTTCAGAAAATACATAAAAATGGCAACTGTGACAACATGGGGTGGCAAGGAACAAAACTACCAGAACAAAGGATAATAACATTCAACCAGAAAGAAAGAGTCCCATTGCCTATTCGTGAAAAGCAGGAACACCACATTCCAAGTTACAGGCGGGATAGGAGGCAGAAATTGGGTAACATTACAGATAGATATACTACTCAGTAATAGCACAATTTACATTCACTTAAGCTATGTCTGATTCCAAGGAGCGTGAAAATTAAGTAAAATGCTAATCATATTCTGGTAGAAAAAAAGCAGATTTAAACCAAAGAATCATAAATTCCCTCAAAAATTAAAGTAAATGGTACAATACAGAAATTAAAGCAAGTGGCTTTTTTATTTTTAAGTGTGCAAGGGTTTTTATTTTTAATTTTATGTTGCAATAGCATTGTTTCTTCTTGAAACACATCTCTCTTGGAGCAGGGTAGACCTTTGATACCTCATCTGTGGAACTGAGTCATGGTGGTGCACTTTTAGAAAGAATAGTTCAAATAAGACTTTTTTAAGCCATGGTATACTTAAAAACTGCTGTTGACCAGAAACTTCTATTTCAATAAGGATTCTGAATGGAAAGGGGCAAAGTACTGTAAGATATACAGATGTGTGCTTTCTTATGTGGTGTTCAAACTATAAAAAAAAAGTTGGTGTTTTTCTTCCTTGCAGATTTTCAATTTAGGAATAAAGGCACAAAATTCTGGCCTTAATTGGAAAAATCCAAAAGCCGTAACAAATCTATTAAAGGGAGGTGATTAGGACACCACCATGAAAGACAGGACTAAAAATAATGAGAACTAAACAAGATATTGACCAGTGTCATTAAGGTCAAATATGAAAAAAACTTGAGCCCTCATAAGGCTTTTATATTTTAAAGATCATTTTGAAAATGCGTGAAAATGATACTTAAGGTAATTAATATATTAAGAAAACAAAATGCTTAACATGACACCGCCACTCAGAATAGTGATTATTAATTAATGTTGTTCTCATGTACGTCATAACTTCCAAGTGAAAGGAGATTAAACCTCTTGTATAGTATCATGACTTGTACATTAAATATTCACCTAAGCCACATCTGCTAGGAAAAAACCACATTAGTATAAGGAACAAGCCAAGAAGTCAGAAGGATAAAGTGTCTGAAGTTATCCTGCATATCCTGACTCATGCAGAGGTGATTAGGTTATAGGACATATTTACATGTAACTTTGTGAGAAACCTCTCGTTATTTAATTTAGAAAGATTCAATTACCTATGAAACAAAGGAACTGTATCATCAAGGAAAGGTTTATTCAGCATGAGCCGGTCTCATCTCACACCAAGGTCCCAGGGAGAAAAGACCCCTTGGGTTTAAATGTCATGTATTTTATAGTTTTACAAAATCCCATCTTTTTTCAGATAAGTTTAATATATTAATTTTTACCTAAAAAGGCTTCCTTTTCTCCAAAAATGGGCTTTCCCTTCTTTCCCATTGGCTGCGAGGCATCCTCTGTCAAAAATGATGGATCTTCCCTTGTTCTTACCCCAAAGACAAAAAAAGAAACCCCTCTATTCAAAATTTGCCAAATGGCCCAGAAATATTTTAATTTTTACGAACTTTATATTTCCCTTATCCCGGCCGCAAAAGAACCCTGGTACCCAGTCCAGTTTGGAACTGGATACCTTACAACTTCACGATGTGCCTATAATTTTGTTTTGTAATAAAAAAAATGTATTTTATTTCTCATAACTTCACTGCCCCGAAAGATGTTTTTATGTTGTACTACCTACACGTGGCATGGATAACTCAGCTATGCTTATCAACTTTGGAAGTTTTAGCTTAAGCAGTCAGATGACTCAAAATCAATGTATTACAAGATGGCAAAGCATCTAACACATTTCAGTTTCAACACAAAGCTCAATCAAAATTGTTAGTATTCCTCAACTGAGGTTATCATACTGCTTCTCACACATTGCTTTTTCTTCACTCAGTATTCTGCTTTCACATAGTATTTCAAATTGCCCACTGTTAACAGTGGTACAGTCAAAGATTAGCATTTATACAATAATCTACTTCATTTCAGTTCCACAGAAAATGCTCTACCAGTTTTGATGGTTTTTTTATCTGTCAAGAATAATTTTACCACTTTCCAACCATTTCAGACTTCATAATTTAAGTATACATTTAAAAATACTTCTCTAAACATGACACAGATAATACAGTAAGCACCTCCATGCATTCCTAATATCAGATAATAGAAAAAAATCACTATAAATCTATGAAATATTAGGCAGTATATGCAGAGAATTAGCCTACTTATGGCAAACATTTAATTTTGTTCTCAAGAAAACATTTTTGCTTTTATTTCTAATGCACTCCAAAGCACAATGACAGTGTATGTGAACATTACATCCTTCACCTTCACAAGTATATTACAAATATGCATGGCATAGTGTATGTCCGAACAGCAATAGAGATATTAAGAAAATAGACACTATCTATATCCTCTTAGGAATAAGAAGGCACCACTATGTGAGGTTGTGTTCATACATCACCCAGACCACTTTACCCTCATTTCCAGCTTTCAAGTCAACAGTTTTTTTTCTCATTAACCTATTCACACCACTACTGTTCTGGTTTTCTCACCACAAACAACACGCATTCATAGTAGTATTTCATCATGGAGAGTTCATTCACAGTGTAAGTTGACAGTACAGATTCTTTCTCCACCTAAAAACAAAGCAGCAGTTTTCAAGACAGCTTCTCTACAGAAACTATACAAGAAATTGCTATATTAGATTTCAAGGCCCATCTGTACACCTCTCAAAAATGAGAAAAGCAGATAATTTGTAACACATACTCCTAGATGTTATTAATAAATACCATTATGTTGAACTAAATTTATGGTGGTTTATCAAAGCAGTTTGCTTGGTTTATACCACTACTACTCATTGCAAACTGCACCACGTTCTTACCTCTATATGGAATCCATATTGTAGAATAACATTTTTTATATCCTCATAGCTTAATTCTATAGAAAGTTCATTTCCCAAGTTTTCAAAATGGTAAAGGAGAGGACCTAGAGTACAAAGATACAATAGAAATGGCTATCAAAAAGACAAAAATGTTTTCAAAATGAAGAGCACATACTGAAAGTACAACAAATGCTTATATCCAGACTCATATTCAAAAATGTGGAAGGTTCCCTGCCCACAGCAGGGAGGTTGAAACTAGATGATCTTTGATGTCCCTTCCAACCCAAATCACTCTATGATTCTATAAATACTGACAAAAGAATGCATTTCTATCACTCAAGTACGATTTTTATAATGAATTTCAGAATCAGTGCAAAACTAAAACAAATTACTTCAGCTGCGTCACATTCCCCAACAGATTGTTTTCTGTATCTTAAAATTTCTTCAGCCCAGCATTACCTCTCTCTCTAAAACTCAGGAGCTCTGCCTGCACTCTGTGACTGGCCAGGACTGGGATAGTGACTGACTGCCCAGTGACTGACCAGTTTATACTATGAAAAATATTTAATGCCTGAGTTTTGTCTGACATTCCTTCACCATGGAAGACTTCAGTTAAATCTCTTTTGTTTTGATCCAAGGCATACATAAATCTCATTGCCAAAATGTCTGCTTAGAAGCACAGTACCAACTAGACATTAAAAAAAAAAAGCAAGAGTGTATTTACACATAGAATAAGTTTTACTGTCTTAGAAAAGTAGCAAAAAAGAATATTAGAACACTACATTTGTCAAATAACAAATGTTTGATGCCCAAATGTTAAACCTACCACTAGGAAGATTTACTTGCCTATTCGAAAATCACATGGTGTTGACTTGATTGTAACTAGCAAACATCTGAACATATTTTGAACATTTCTGAGATAATTTCCAAGCCCTGTATTTTTCTAGCTGTACAGTTTTCTGCACAGACACACTCATCCACACACACTTTTCAAGTATTAGATGCCTATTATTTGATCAAAAATAAGTCAAAAAGAGAGGCTGGTCACACTTGCCTACATTTATCCATATTCCTCCAGGCTTTAGTATTTTCCATATAGTATCAATGTAATCAATAACATTATGTGCTGTATCTATGAAAAAGCAAGTTGCTACGCAGTCCCACGTATCTGCATAAAAAGAGCAAAGTATACAGAGATTAGTTTGAATACTTTTACCCTGTGAAAGTTCATCATTTAACCCTGGCATTTGTTCACATACTCAGAATTACTTTCAACTAACAACATCTGAAGGCTCCTAATTTTGTTTACAAGTAAATAAAATATTTTGGTTTATATTAAAAATTGTTATGTTTGGGTTCATTTGACCTGTATAGTGTGTATATGTACACATACACTCTGAAACATTACATATAGTTATGTATACACTTCATAAAATTGGTCATACACATAAAATGACATGTATACTGTAAAATGTAAATGTTGTAACATTTTATATAAATGAAGCCTCAAGTGTGCTATTACTCATCTGTCCTATGAACTTCATATGACAACTGTTAAAAATATAACTGCAAAAATACCCAGTGATTTTAGGCTACCTAGTTAGTATTTAGAATACAAGTCTATGTTCACAAATCACTTAGCTTTAAAACATTTTATTCGGTATCTGAATATTTCCCCAGCTGTTTTTTACTGGTCAATTTAACAAGCGGGAACTTTCAAAATCTACCTTTTAATGCATGAGTCTCCCTGTTTTTCTCTAAAATTGCATTCTTGAAATTGCAAAAATTTTAAGTTCTGTAAATAAAATAAAAAAAAGTCTTGAGGATTTATGCCAGTATCAGATGTTGTAATGGTAAAGACAGACTCTTCAGAAAATTAAGTAACTGTAAGGAAGGGTCCTGCAAGATCTGTTAGACAAGGAGGCATCCGTATTCTTTTTATAACTAAGAAGAAAAGAAAAGCTGATTTGGAATAAGAAATAGACCTATTGATTTGCACTTTATTATACAGCTGGAGAAATATTCTGAATAAGAAAATCTTGCTACAGTTAGTAGCTAGTTGTACTACAGTTTTTCTACAGTTTTCCTCAGTGTTTGTAGACACAGTTCCATTCTCTCTCTAATCATTAACTATCCCAAATACTCTGAAGATACATGGATAGCCTAGAGGTTTGCATTTACTCACTGCACTCAGAATAAATTTCTTGAAAATCCCCTGCGGTCATAGAGAAGTTTGAACCAGAAGGAAGGCTGTGAGGATCAACATCTGGGAAATAAATTGGTCGTATCTGATCAGCAGATCTTCTGTTATTGCTAAACTGATGAATCCAGGGATAAAGCTTACATGAGTTAATTTCAGAGCATCTGCAAAATATGAAAATCAGCAAAATTCAGTTTCAACTAACTGCTTACCTCTTAGAAATATAAGCGTCAAAGTTCTTGTAAAAGCTACACATTTGCTAAAGGACTTAATCTAATTCACAACACTTCAGATTGCCCATCATTATGAACTGATCAAAAAATTAATTTTACTCTGACACACAAATTATCGCAAAATAACCACCCAGTTTTAAAATTCTCTTTTCCAACTTTTTATAATTTTCTCTAACTCATTTCTCTGCTGAAAAGAAAATACATAAGTTTATTTTGTAAGAATAATGAAATTTATGATTTACTATATTCTATAAAGCAACTATTTTCTGGATAATTTATCTTCCTATTTAAAAAAAAAAAAGGAGTAACATTGGTTCCATTAATTTTATTGGAAATGTTTGTTCCCATTCTAGACTTTTCAGTCTTTTCTGAACCATAATCATAGAAGGTTCTGAGACACAGTAGATTAAAAGCATTTTCCAGATGCTAACGGAAAGGATGCTTTAAAATTTCAAAAAATAAATAAATGCTATTTTGCAAAGCACACTAGAAGTCATTTTAAGTTTGTAACATCTGGATCACTGCAATTACACTAAGTAAACATGTCTTTGTAGAATAAAATTTCTGGGTTGACATGACTAACTAAATCAACTCTTCTTTTAAAAAGTGATAAAATAAAGCATTTAAGTATAATAAGAAGCTTTTCCCATGGTCTTGTAAAATCAGTTTGTAACTAAAAAGTGAAAACATTTTCTTTCAGAGACAACAGAGGATACAGCTGTCCCATAAAATACATATCATGGAATGCTCCATAAACTGCAAGCAATCTACTGGGTTATAGAAAGTGCATTCTTTTGGTTGGTGGTTAGAATACATCTGTGATGGTCTTTGAAATAACGTTTTTTACCTTCTTCATGTCATATTTATATTTCTTTTTATCACCTAAAAAATAATACAAAACTAACTTTTATTTGAGCAGCAGTATACTGAAACAATTCCAAAGGAAACTGCTAATTTAATAGAAAAGACCAACCCCTTTTCATATACAAGCTTGAAAACCACCATTTCCAGCTTCAGCAATCTGTACTTCAAAACTAAGTACTCCAGTCCTTTGCAATTCCATCATTCCAAAAAAACACGTGTCACATATGTTATATTATAAAACTCTAACAGATTCAGTTGTGGCACACTTCTTTATTTTCCATAGGGGCAGGGCATTTACTGTTCAGTTCTGGAAAAAACTGATAGGTCAAATCTCACTTCTGACCACTGGTTTATAGATCAAGAGTAATTTAACTGTTTTGATCCTAAGGCATTCATGGACATGCAACAAACAAGCCTTCTCCAAATGTCAAGATTTCTCTAAAATTAAATTCTTTCCAGAATGTACAGATTAATCAATTACTAGCATGAATTCTACTGGTGTTAATTAAAGTTTTTTAAACTAACTCTATTTTAACTTGTGTACAAAGTGATTTTATATTACTCGAATGGAACTTTCTCAAAGCGAGTGACACCAAGGCTATTGACCCTGTGCTCTAGAAAACAGCACATCAGCAACCAGCTGCTCCTGTCTCATCCACACAGATACCACTGTTGTTTCCCCTCCTGTCAGATCTCACAGGGAAGTAAAGTGTCCTGTGACTTTAGGCTGCCCGGCAGATGCAGAAGAACAGATTATGCTTTTCAGTTTTTCCTCTTCCAAAACTTTAAGAAATGAAGTGTGTCTGTACCACTGGTGATCACCTCTGACATCTGTCATTATGTCCAGAACTCAAGCAAACACTAGAAAAATACACCACATAAAAACCTTACACGTACAAGGAAAAGTAGAATTTCCCATAAAAGAACTGAAGCAGCTTTGGAGCCACTGTAGCTTAAGTACTCCAGGATCACTTTATTCTCAAATTAGTGCTTCCTCAACAGAATAACACACTCTAAATAATTTCAAATACTTACAGTGACCACAGTTATGCCTTGACACATACTCTACATATCATACCATGCACCTCTATCCACTGTAACAAAAGTTCACCATCTAAGAAAATTAAGATTTTTTTTTTAAATATGTGAAAATCAGCAGATATCACTTTGTGTACAGAAATATTAAGTCACTGTACATCTAGGAACCTACTGTAGCAATTGACACTCAAAACAGTACTTTGTCCTCCTAAAAAAGAACTATGGTCAGAGAAAGAAGGTATATCCAAACTGTTAAGCACGTGTTAGCAAAATCCTCATGCTTTCATCAACTGAAAAAAGAAATTAAATTGAGACTATAGTTAAAAACTAAGTCACTAAATCCTTGGTTTTTACCACTCTTCCTTAACTACTATTTTCAGCTCATATTGATGAGTGCTGTTTCTTCCAGTTTCAGGAAATCAAAGATGTCCATTTCAGAAGGCTAACTGCGAACAGCCACTTAAGACTAAACTGAAAGATTCTCCAAGTCCCTAAGACCTTCATAAAAGACACACCAAGCCCCCAAATAGATCTGGCGGAAAGGAAAATGCTTGGATTTGAACTGAATTGACTGCAGTTCATAGTCAGGCTAGCAGTATTCTCTTTCAAGGAGATGTAACTGATAATTTGCCCAGAAGTGATGAAGATTACAGCAGTTACATAACACTCAATTTTGCTGTCTAAAATCACATACTGTTAGCAAGTTTAATGCATATACACCTCTTTGCTAAATATCCTGTATAAACAGGAAACACTACATGAGCACTAGATGCTACAAATGATTACCACTGTTAGCTAAGCGTGAATCTTCAGGACAATTCCACATATAGGCCAAAGACTCATTATTTAAGGAAGCCTGCCATCAGGCAGGATGGTAGGGATGAAGTAGGGATGGTAGGGATGAAGTTAACCTCTGTGACAGTTGATCAGTGCTACCAAAGATGGGAAATGAATACTTTTATGCTGCTTTGAATAATTTCAAAAGTTCCAAAGCACAAGAGGAATGTGGCTTCCTTTCAATAGCTGCAAGGCATCAGTCAGATCAACTGTAATATACAATTTCACCAGTAGATGATTCATTTGAGAATAATGTAGGAAAAAAGAACAAATGAACCTCCAGTAAATATCTGTTTCCAACACATTGACCTGTTACACGCAGAGGCAGCAGCCATCATAAACAGTGTTTTCCTCTTGCTGTTTTTGAACAGTAAGCTGTAAGAGATGTAAGATCATCACGGTGCACTGTGGACAATCAGTCTACAAACAGATCTTTGTTTTATGGTAATACAGAATACAAACCAATAGTTTAGGTGTTTTCAGCAAAGGTGTACACTTAGAGACTGATGAATGACTGGCAAATTGTCTCTCTGAACTTGGCACCAACTCCACCAAAAAAACAAAACATCCCCCAGACCACTTTCATATTTGCCCACCTGTAGTCTTCCTACCCTCTTTCTTAGTATGGAATGTAATACTTTCTTTTAGCAGCTTTCTTCTGTTAATAATCACCAGCACTACATACCACGAACATATTTAAGAGCCCGTATTTGACACCAGTAAGAGAGCTGCGCATTTTACAGAACCACGTGAAATAAATCACAAAACCTAATCAAAATTTTGCAGAAAATCTGTGGTACAATCTAGAGATTCTACATCTCATAACTTAAACCCCATGCTTCCTATCATTTTAATGACTCAGACACAATCCCTCCTTCCCCATTTATCCCTATGACTTCTTTTTTTTTTTCATTAAAACATTGTAAACAGTGGTTATGTGTGTCCTGTATTAGGACTTACAAATCTGTTCTTGTGAGATTTACATATTCAGACTTTTCTCATTTATGACTTTGCCTCTCTAGGTTTTAATCAGCAAGTAAAATGTAAGCTATATACCTGTTGAGTACAAAGTTAGAAGAAAAGAGCATAAAGAGGCTCCATTCATTTCCTTGGCAAGCATAACCGAGCATAGCTATTTCCCACGCCAATCTACCTAGCCCAGCACCAGGTACCAGGATATTAACTTTGGAGAAATCCCTGCAACAGAACAAAAATAATAGTTAAATCTTTATCTGATACCTCTTAACACAACTTAGAGGTCCACTCAAACATTTTCCCCCCATATACTTAGATATTATACTTCCTGTATGACTTTATTTTTAAATGGAAACTGAGCCAGTTCTGATCAGATTGGTTAATTGTACAGTCAAAACAACACACAGAAACTACTTAAAAGAACATATACAACCCTCATTCAGAATACAGAGCATAATTAGTGAACGATATTTTTCCTTAAAACTTTTACAGTTATCAAGCCAAAAATCTCTTAAGTGAATAGAAGAACATTATCATATGAACCGTGTATTTTTCCAAGTCCCACTGATAATCAGCAAGTATTCTAGATACATTTTTGTTACTTTGCATGAAAAATAAACAAGTATTTTGACAGGAGAAATGAGAAACATGAAACCTCCATAATCTGATGAGCAATTCAGAATGTAAAAACCTTGGTCACCATCTCAGCAACTGTGGGTTTCCCTGAAGTATCTAAGTGACATACTTCCTAAATTGGCTCTCCAACCCTTTAACCCTAACTAGGCATCAAGTTGAAGACAACCAGAAGACATCCAGCAGTGTGTTTACTGAAATACCTAGAAAAATCTCTCCCATCTTCCAAGTGCAGCAACTAACGAATAGGAGAACTAAGAATCTCAATATTTGCTCCTCTTTGAGGCAGAAAAGGCAATACAGATTACTGTAACCATCAGACTTCCACCACAGTGCAATGAAATCTCCACTCATACAACAAAACCCCCTCCCATGCCAAACTGAAAAGATACTTAATCTAAAAAGAAATATTTTTTCAGTTTCCAGCCATGAACAAGACTTTATGATTTCATATACCAAAAAAAAGCACGAACACTCATACTACTCTCTGGTTTGCATGTCACGTGCAAAGACAAAACATGTCTATCAATTTATATGCAACTAAATGGAAGAGGAGGCCACAATCAGAAGATCCAAGCACAGACAGCAAAATGCAAAGCCTTTGACAGCTTAAAAATTCAGCATTCCAAGAAGGGTTCAAAAGAGTTAGCATGCTGCATAAGCACAAAGATCACTGAAGGAGAGTTATGTAAATTCTGAAAAGCTGTACATTTCTGAACACTATTACCCAAAATCAACAGAAAGTATTATTCTTTTCTAAAGGGCACACAGTGTAACAAAGAAGATTTAACAGTGTCTTTTGGGTTTTGACCTAATCACGTAATTAGTGATGACGCCTCTGAAATGGAAAAATCATTCCTGACTTTCATTTCATTCCCATTATATGTGCAGGCTCTTTTTCTGATTAAAAAGAAGTAGGAAATCAAGACTTTGTTATTACTTAAGAGCACTCCCGTGAAGCAATGGTTCTCACTACCTCTAGTCTACAAGAGAAACCAGAAGACAGTCCTACTGAAAAAAAAAAAATTAATTCAGGAGAAAACTACATGCTCAAGACAATACTTTTGAAAATATGGAACCAGAAGAAGAAGGAAGAAGAAAATGCACTTTCCGGAAGAAGCTAGAAAAGCCTCAATCTAAAGTTTTTCCTATTCATAGTGATACACTGTTATTCTAAATGTATTTCTAACCTCATCTATTTCTTCATTTCCTTACAATTTCACTTTATTCATGAAAAATTTAGACTAGCTCTACACAGATTTTAGCACATCCAAGTGGACACTTCTACAATGAGTGGGTTGAAAAGCCTTAAGCCACTTTTAAGATCATGATACATTGATTAGAAAAAAGACTTTTCTTGAAACAACCTAATAATGCAGGTGTATTCATATTTTGAAATCTGCACCTTTATGCATCCTAAAACAAGATAAAGCCTCTAACAGTCGAGTTGATTTTAAATTGCTTGTAATTGTCTTGTATCTTTTCATTCACAATATAAAGTTTTCGTATTTCTAAACTAATTTTCCAAATTCTCTCTTAGTAAGTAGTTTTCTATTGTATTTTTCTGGTGCAGTCTTAACTAAATTTTCATTTGTACCTTTATTAAGGGATTAAGGCCTGTCTGGAAATTTGTTAGCAATGTAATTTCTACCTATACTCTTTACATCAGTTGCCAGACACTGGCCCTGGCCATCAACTTCATTTCAGCCTACAGAGTACAGCTAATAAATACAATATAACCAAATCTCAGTCCACTAACATTGAACTAGCCTTCCAAAACGGTTCAAGAGCATTTTTTTTTTAATTTATAGTCAGAGAAATTAGGTATGTGGCAAACTGACTGCATAACAAGTAGTGACTGCTGACAGTGTCCTGTTTTCAGAAAAAATGGTCAAACACCTTCTTCTTTTCAAGACTTAAAAAGAAGTGTTTGTGACAACCTATTAATGAATTTAGAAAAAATTAAGGTATGAAAGCTGTGGTAGTGGAAGCACCCCAATGCACTATGTACGTTGAATTTTAAATCATGACAATAGCTAAAAATCTTTAATTGCACAGAAATTGCTTTTTTAACAGCCACAGTCCTTTAACAGATTAGAAAAAACACACTTTCTTTTGGTGGATATGTGATTGCAGCAGTAGCTAAGACAATTAAAAAAAAAAATCAAAACCTGCAATAATATAATAACCCAAAGTTATCCACAGTGAAAACTAGCCTTGATCCAGTCAGCAGCAGCAGGATTTCTACGACACATCTAGCAGCAGTTAGGAACATAAATGGGTAATCAACAAATATCCACTAAATAACTGTGGTCCAGTAGAGTAGAAACATTAGCCTATTAACTTGGCAGGGAGAGGAGGCTAGCCAAAGAGCAGGGAAAGCAGGCAAGAGGGCTGCATGGTTCTGTTTGGCTCAACTACTGAAACTGCAAAAATCTCTTAAAAAAAGATAGTGGAGAAATATCAGAAACAACCAAAATCTGTCATGACATTTTTGTACCGCATTTTGCAGTGTGATATATTTTCAGCTTTTAAGGAAGATTTTAACTTTTTTAAAGGTGTGCTTTTTTTAACAGGAAACATTAAACATGATTAAAACAGAGGCTTATTTCATGCATATTGTGCTGTAACCAAAAATAATGGTGCTAAAGTGGTAGACATGCTCAGCAAAATGAAAATTAGTGTATCTCATGAAACATGAAACTCATTTTCATAAACTAAACACTGTAGTTCAATTTATGTAATGAACAGAAGTGATAAATACACATCCCATACAGAGGTGGGCTTCTCATCAGTGGAAATATCAAAATAAAACCACACTGTGGGAATCCTTTCCTGGTGTTTACAATGTCTGTATATTTAAATCCAATTCTCAGCATAGGATTTTCATTATTTTACTTAAATCATATTTTCAGAGACTTTTTAAAGACAAACACTAAACAGCACAATAATTTGAAGACAAATTTTTCTCAAACTTGGCAGCTGAGTTTTACATACTTTCATGTAAAGATATGCAAAGCACTCAGTGGACTGTAGTAACACTGACGATAGTTTGCTCTTAAGTCCAATGTTTAAAGGGAAGCTTAAGCTAAGTACAAAAACCTCCAAGGACAGATGTATATTCTATAAAGTTAAATAAAATTCAAATAAAGCAGAAATTTCAACTCTACTATAAATGTGACTGAGCACATTCAAGAAGTATAACCAAGCTCAGGACCAATAAGCTGTTTTTCATATAAAAAGGAAACTAAGCTCTGGTGATCTCTTCTGGGCTGTTCTGCCAGCACCTTGGAAAATGCAATTGATTGCTGGACAGGATAACAAAGATAAATTTCAAATTATAGTTGATTCCAGAGGCCACATTAATGAGAAGCAAACAATGGAAAAAATACCTAAGTATACTGTTCTTGGCCATGGAATGATAATTAACAAAAAGGTTAACTATTTCTTAGATTTCTTTTGGAAAAGAAGCTGATGATCTTTACATCCTTTCACTTAAACAGGAAGGGTAACAACAGTAGAAGTGAAAGGAAACAAAGACAACAGAAAAAAGGGGAATCAGAAAAAAATGTATCAGTATGCTTATTTAATTTTCAACTTAAATGCTTCCCTGCAAAAATGCTTTAACAAACACATTCTACCAAGAAATAAAAATGTATCTACGTTTTACTATTTTTTCCTTCAGAAAGTAGTGATCATGGCTCATTCAGATTGAAGAAATACAAGAAATTTAAATACTACAGAGCACCTCTGAGCAGAAACACAATTAAATTCCAATATGAATAATGCAGGAAATCTATCAGTTCTTCGGGAAGACCTGATCTCATGGGATTTCACTTAAAAACACTTGATGGATCCTACTAACAGATTCTGCTAAGAAAGAATGAATTATTTCTGAAGAGGAATAAGAGGTAGGAATAGCTCTGGCCATGTATGTTATTTTTAGATGACAGTCTTATCAGAAGACTAGACTGAAACACAGGATAACAGCAGCACCTCTTCACACTGTTGTAATTTACAGCTACTTTCAACCGTTGCTTGTATTTCTTCTACTTCCCAGAAAAGCAAGCATATACAATACTTCGCTGCTTTTCCTGTTCTTTACATACCAACTGCACCCATACAGGTCAATCTTACAAAGAGCATACTACAACATGTGTGTGCATGGAGCGAAATATACTTTAATAGTTTCAAAAATTTAAACTTCTTTTTCACGTGATTCCAATGCAAGGAATCAATAACGTTAACAAATTATGTTAACTAGAAACTGCATGTACCATTCCATTGAGTATTACAAATTTTATGTATATTACAATTTCTTTTACAAAGTAAAAGGTGACTTGCACTGACAGTTTTAAATTTAAAATATTTATTTCTTTATCATTTTTAATGCAAAATACATCTAGAAAATTTGTTTTCATCACCCAGTGCCACCAACGCACTTTTTGTCTAGCACTTTCATCATCTCAGGAGACTTCAGCACAAAAGAGAACTCTAAAGAAATGCAAAGCTGAACTCTGAGGTTCATCTACAACCTGTTTTCATACATTGGTGTCCACAGTTAGTCCTCTCCCACTATAAACAAGAGACAGAATAACTCCACTATGGTCAGTTCAGGCCCTGTCCATAACTTCAAACTGAAAAACCCGCTATGCTTCAAAATCATAAAATCAGAGAATATGCCGAGTTGGAAAGGACCCATCAGGATCATCAAGTCCAACTCCTGGCCCTGCACAGAACACCCCAAAAATCCCACCATGTGCCTGAGAATATTGTCAAAACACTTCTTGAAGAGGTAAGTAGGAGAGTGCCTTTGGTAACTAGGAAAAAGAATGAGCTAGACAGTAGCTAACAATATGTGAACAGAGAAAAGGTTTTGCGCAAGTGCTACGACAGCTCCATAGTGATAATGAATATCAAACTTTTAAATAACGTATTTATTTAAAACATATTTTAGAAATCAAAAAAACCCACCACTTAGTTTGACAAACTCAAACTTGTAGTAGAGATGCTTGATCTATACAGTGATGTATTAGATTTTGGCAGAGACAAAATAAATGGTATTCCAGAGCCACCATAATAGGGACACATGCTCTGTCACGTTAGTTCTGTTTGACCACCACCAGAACTCCTAGTAAATAAGCACAAAACTACCAACTTCAGACTCACCCAATCTGTTACCACATGTTGCTTCCTAATATATACTGGAGGTTTTGAAATAGAGTTCATTGATGACAAATGTAAAAGTCAAGATTTTTCAGCCTCAGTCATGGATCTTTTAAGATCTGACATAAGCTATCTCCCTCATAAACAAAATCCATTAAAGGCTAGCATACAAGAGAAAAAGGTGAACTGCTACCTAACTATGAGTTTTTCTACAGACCCACACATCAGAGATGCACCAAATAACCTGCAGTATTTAATTCATTTCTATCTTATGTAGGGCACTATTAGCACTGAAAGCATTGCAAAGTTCACTTTCAGATAAAACATTTTGTATTTTGACATAAGTCAGTCCAAAGCAAAATAGAAATCAACCACGTCCATTCCATGTTGTGCCACCACAGTCTTTACTAATGAAACTAAAAAATGGCTAGTAGAAGAGATTTTCCAAATTTGTACTAGTACATTATTAACAATTACTGAGAGAGAAAAAACCCCAGAGTAATACCCACCTATATCAAATCTAAGTTGTGGTTCGTTACATTTGTGAGTAGAAAGTTCTCATATATTCTAACTGTAAGACTGTTAAGTTTTACCTAAAATATACTTTAAGATAACTGAGTTGATTAATTGACAGAATCATTAAACATGGAATTCTTATAGCACTACTACCTTTTGAGATTTTACCAGTATACTTCTACCTGAAGTTACCCAAAAAAACCCTGCATCAACAACTATTTTACAGTGTTAACAAGCCAATGTGGTTACAAAGTTACCCTCATACATGCAGCAAAGCTTTTTTAAGAATTGTCTTGTAACACCTGTTTGAAACCAAGCCTAGAATTTACTATTTTCCGAGTAAATTCTTAGTGCAACTAAGTGCAACTGCACTAGAGCTTAAGAGTATATTCCTCCTTCCTTCCATCATGAAGGGCAATAGTGATACTTCCTGCTGTCACAAGGGTCCTTGCTTTTATCTGCAGCACACACACTTTGATAATCTGCTAACCTGCAAACTTTACCTTGCTGACCACAACTGAGTTAACTTCACACACTCCTGAAGTCTTTTACTTGAAAGGTTAAATACATTCTGTTACACCAAGCTGCAGAACAACAAAACGCTATTCCTGATTTACCTGGTATTACTTCGTGAAGTTTATTAATATGGGTTTTTTGTATTAGAAATAAAAACTCTCCTGATTAAAAAATAAATTCCACTGCATTCACAAAAACTCCTGTATTTTGAAACCAAGTTTTTCATTACTCCACACAAACTTTGTTAGATTTGTGCAACAGTTTATCTCCACATAAATATAAGTCTTAAGACACTATTACCATCTTTCTTTTGGAAAGTTCTTTACAATTTCACTAATGATTGGTTGGTAGCAGGATTCTCTCTCAGACTTTCCCTCTTCACTCCAGTCTCTCACAAATTGTTTCAATGTGGACTTTAATTTATCCATGTCAAATGTTGAAGCTGGTGTTATCTTCCCGCTTCCCTGATTAACGTGGGGAAAAAAAAAAAGTTAGTGGAAAATGTACAAAGTTTTTTGAGTCTTGGGGGAAAAAACCGAAATTATAAACAGAAAAATGTCACGCTATAAGAGCTTTTGGGAGTTTTAGCTAACAAAGCACTTGCCTTTCATTCCTGGGACCAGAGCTCCAATCCACCTTAATATCCTAAACAAACTGAGTTTGCTGTCTCCATTTGGCATCCAAGAGACCAGTTTCCACATCAGAAAAAAAACATAGGGTATGGCATAGCAAAGCAAATTGGTAGTCCCTATTCAGGAAAGGACCAGGGCCTAGCTAGTGCAGAAGCTGAACTGGTTACTCTGAAAAGAGGAGCCCTCTAGGTACTGGTATGGCAATACTAAGAAGCTCACTTTAGAGTTGTCCATTACTGAATTTTGTCTGCCGATACCAAAAAGGACTTCAGTGTCCACCTCTATCAGTCTTTTAAGTCTGAGGGCCATTTTGTTTGACAGAGACGCCACACTAAAAAAGCAGGTCAAGTAGTAAAAAAGTGCTCACCAATAACAACATTAAAAATACTTGGCCCATCTAGAATTGCAACCAATTCAGAATGCTGCAACACACAATAACCTACAGTAAGACAGACAATATCATTTCTGTTCTACATAGTTAACAGAAAAAGAACTTTAAAATGTAAGCAGAGTAAAGCTAGAACTCCACAGAGAAAAATATCTTTTTACAAACATTTGCCAGATTCACAGTTAGTTTTCCTAAGTGTAACTAAAAGAACTAGCAAGAAACAGCTCTAGTAAGCATCAGCTTCACAAAATGTGAAAGAGTGAGAAAAGTGTAAGCAAGCAAGAAACAAGAAATGAGAAAATAAAGGCAAAAGGAAAGTTGGAGGCCTAGAGGTGTGAAAAACAAATGTAGAAAATCCCAAAGCATACAGACTTTAGTTTTGGATCAAGAAAAAGTCCACTTTCACATACGTCTTCTCCATATTCTTTATTTTCAAACATATGAACGCAGTCATTCACAATGGTCTGTAGTATCTCTTGATTATGATCAATGCACTTCCGAATCTTGTCAAGGTGTGGAAGAAATTGAGGAAGAAGACTCTGTTGGTTAGCTGGGAGAGACTTAAACTGCCTCTCTGTTCTGTTCACTCGTTCATGCATATTCGTTCTAAAAAGCAAAAGTTTTAGATATTTAGAACCAATACACAAATTACATGTAAATAATTCACTGTAACCTATTCCAATGACAATTATTCACTTTGTTATACACAGAAAGTGATCAGACTTTTTAATTCTTTACAGGAGAACAAGTTCTCAAGAATTTTTTAGGCAAACATTTTTTAAAGATCTAGTTCTACAATATCACTCTTTTTAACACGTTCCTGCTTAAGAGGACTTAAGTTTCATCATTAGCCACTTATTTCCAGAGCAGGTGATGACTACCTTAATCCATGGATCTACAAAATTTAACAAACAACCATCTCCAAGATTGTTTCCCAAATCCAATTAAATTGAATTAAGAGCTGGATGCAGTGGTAAACTTTGGCTACAGAAAAAATGACGTGGAGTGCGAATTGGGATCCTCAAGATCAACTGCTTCTGAAAGAAATGCAAAAGTCATAGCTAGACCATGCCAGAGTTCTGGCAGCCACACTAAGATACTAATCTACCCCCTTTTAACAGCATATTACCCTAAGTATTAGTACTGTGAATTTGATCATGGAACTGATACAAGCTAAAAATACCTCCTCCACTTCTCCAAGATAAAAGTTTCACAAAAAAGGTGAATCTTCTAAGCTTTTGCTAGAGTTTTCTAGATGTGACTTCTGTCTAAACTGACAGAAGTCTAGTTGCTGAGCACAGTCATAAAGCCAGGACAAGAGACACTGCCCCTTTTGTCCACCAAATCATTTAGGCTGGTCAAGTCATACTGCAGTTTCCCAAACTCTTGTGTCAGCATAAAGCTGTACGAAGTTGAAAACTAACCATCAGTGAGAGTACGGTGCAATTGCTGCAATTTTAGTTGCAACCTCAGTCTTGAAATTTGACCAGTTAATATTTCATGCACATGTTTCTGAGAAGGGCTTGTTCACTACAATAGCTACACTGGTTTAAAATTACATTAAGAAACAGAGAAGAAACAATAGAAAAATAAATTGATCCTCAATATAGAGCACATAAGCTTAACTTAACATCATCTTCTTGAAAGGTTTGATCCAAAAAAAAATATCTTTGAACCTAATTCTCCACCCTTTCATGCTAATTGCAAACATCTAGCAAAATTAATAATTCACTGAAATCAGAACTATAAATAATGAAGTTAAGTCTGTTTCTCTCAAGACGAGAAGAACAAGATCTGGACTGATCTGAAAGTGTGTTATTGCCTTATTCATACAGACGTTCCCAATTAATAAACATCTGTATGTAAATAAAAATTCCAATTATTTTAAACTACTGAGATATGTAATTTCACCTACATTCAGAGTTATTTCTTTGAGACAGAGGTAATTTAATTGAACTTCTGTATTGAAAATTTAGGTCACATCTTTTTCTTATGTATTTACTAAAACAAGCATTCAAAAGCAACCTAGAGCCACAGTTCAGCATGAGGTTGAGAATGATGTTCCCAGCTTGTAAGGCCTGAGGATAAAATTACATCACTGACATGAGTACATTACAGTTGGGAACTGCATTAATAGCCACTAGTATCAGATATTTTTAACTAAGTCTTTGATACATCCAGAATGAATTAGAGAATTCACTCGGGAAGACACACTGAAGTATCATCTAGACCAACCTCCCCGCTCAAACACTAATCCTGGAAAACAAATAAAACCGAAGACAGGAAAACCTCAAACAGGAGAAGTTACATAAATATCACCCACTCCTATCAAGAATCTCACTATCATGTAAAAATTACGCTTGTGACAAGAAGGGTTCAAAACACAGTAATGAGTCACATGATGGGGCTTGGTCCACTGAAGTACAGAGATATACAGTGTTGCTACATCCCAAATCTGCTTCCCAAACCTAAAAACAGGAAACAGTTTATCAAAATACTGAAGAAGACTGGACTTTTTCAGCCAGTCTCCACCACCGCCATCTTAGTAACTTGTTTCCTCTTCTATTCAATGGATTCAATCATAAAGTTAGATTTATCTAATTTCTATGGGGCCAGTAAGCCCTCTTCTAACTCAACAGATGTTATTAAAAATGGTAGCCATTAGCCCTTATCTCTCGGGCAAACTCAAATGTCTTTCACGAATTTCCCCAATAATTGAGACACCATTTGCATTTCTTTGCCAGCACGAACTACTATTGTTTTGAAGACTTTACAGTATCTTAGAGTATTTTATCTCCTAAGAAATCTTTCACACCCTCTTCAGGTTTGGTGCTTTCTTTTATGCTTCCGGACTGACAAGTACCAAAGCGACCTTGAGCGTATCCAGGAAGGTAAGTGGCGCAGAAGCCCCTTCCCGGCTCGGGCTGCTGTGCCCCGCCACCGGCACAGTGCTCGCCATGGAGCGCAGACCGCACGGGGGAGCGCCCTGCTCCGGGAGCTGCGGGACAGCCCGGAACCCTTCGGGGGCCGGTCAGCGAGCGCAGGGCCACCCTGCAGGAATCACGCACAGGGACCAGGTCTCCGTTACCCGTAATATCGGAAGGCGTTGATGATCCTCCGGAAATGCTCCCGCTCCAGACGTTCCTCCTCC
>NW_021940917.1:1070862-1102999 GCF_001715985.3 Manacus vitellinus | reverse complement strand
CCGGGTGTTCCCTGCCTCGGAGTCAGCTGTCAGCAGCAACGTGGGCTGTGGAGCACTGCTCGTCCCCGCCAGTGTGAGAAATGACACGGCGGGGCTGGCACACGGCGGCAGTGACGCTGAAGCACTCTCTCTCGTGCCTGACGCGGATGCGCCCTTTCGGATCCTCACGCAGATGAAGTCCTGGTGCAGCAGTCAAAGCTCAGGTCTCCGCCGGGCTGCCTGCCCTTACCAGGTTGTGGTAAGGTATGCATCCAGCCCCGCTGAGCAGGCACCCACGAGCAGAGCAGCTGTGCTGAGACGAGGCAGTACTTTGCAAGAACCTCTGCGCCAGACTAAAGCCGGATTATGTTTCCTAGAAGGAAATGCAAGGACCAACTATGGGGAGGGAAAAGCAAGGAGGCACGCTTAACTGCCATGCGTGAGTCGCTAGATACTGTATTTCCCCCCACAACACGCCTTGGCCCTGATGACCCTTGAGCCCATCCTCCTTCACCTGACAAAACTTGTTTCACTGGATGCAGACACCCCGTGTCCTGCAGCAAGTCACTATATGCCTTTCCAAACTGCTTTGAGAAGAGGTGGCTGATCCCAAGAGCCTCATTTGCAAGGGCCCATCCCCATTTTGAGATGCTGAAGAGCATGCCCTACCTAGCTGTCTGTCTAAAGACAGTGGTAGTCATTTAGTAATCCAAGTAATGTAACAGGAACAGAGAAGTTTTTTGGCATACTAACCTTCTCTCTGTAGAAATAGGAGCATCAGCCTCCTAACACTCTCACTTTACTCTCAGTGTTTTCCAGTATTCTTTACCCTCACACTGCTCCTACTCTCTTGCAACTCCATTAACTGATGGGACACTGGATATCAGTGGACACTGGACACTGTTCAGTGGCAGCACCAGAGAGGAAGCACAGACATCATATTTACTTTGATGGACAAAGGAGTCATTGTTCCCAAGGGCACATTACTGGTTTTGTTAATTAGGAAGCACCTTGTGTGTGATAAAATGAACATCTAAATCAATGTTACACAGCCTAAACAGAAATTCAGCTTTTAGACTTTGAAGGTTAGAGCGGGATCAATAACTCTGCAAGATAAAACATTTGTACTTGCTATATCAGTGTTTATGACTAGTACATTGTCATGTTCTCTCTGTTATTTTGACATGAGGAAATCACCTAAATATCAAACTAGTCACGTACTGACATTTCTACACTCCTTTTACATAAGCCATTTGCCTTCTATAGAACAACACCACTTCTGTTGCTACAGTGTTTCTGAACATATGCAAGACACTTAGCAAAGCTTGCTTTCAGCTGTGACAGCCTGAAATTGCTGCCAGCAGGAGGTGACACTACTAAAGAACCACAGGCTCCTATCATGCAGCTCTCCCCAGCCACTTCCTAGCTAGCACAGCCCTGGCAATCAAACTGCATTTGCCAAGGGCAAACTAGAGTTTTCCTGTACTACCTTTAAAGCAAAAGCATTCTGCCAACATGCCAACGTTGCAGGGAAGTTCTCTAAGTTTTTGTAAGGGCACTCGAAATACAGACAGACTTAGAAGTTCATTCTCACTTCAGTGCCTGATAAATTTATGGAGAAGATTATTCTGGGAGGTATTGAAAAACACATGAAAGACAACACAGTCTTATCAAACCTGCGTTCCTTTTATGATAAGATAATCCACCTAGTTGATCAGGGGAAGCCAGCTGATGTAATCTTTTGGAAAGTAAAGTTTTCAATACTGTCTCTCACAGGATCCTTCTGGACAAAATTTCCAGCCCACAGCTGGATAAACACATCATGTGGTGCGCGAGCAATTGGCTCATGGGTCAAGCACAGAGAGTAATAGTGACTGGGGTAACATCAGACTGCTGACCTGTCACTAGTGGGGTTCCACAGTGCTCCATCTCAGGCCCTGAGCTCTTCAACATCTTCATAAATGACTTGGACACAACTGGAAGGGATGCTAAGCAAGTCTGCAGATGACACAAAATTGGGAGGAGCTGTTCACTCCCTCAAAGGCAGAGAGGCCCTGAAGAGAGACCTCAACAAATAAGAGGACTTGGTAATCACCAACCATATGAAGTTCAACAAGAGGAAGCGCTGGATTCTGCACCTGGGATGGGGCAACCTTGGATGTTCATACAGACTGGGGAATGAGATGTTGGAAAGCAGTGCCATGGAAAGGGACCTGGGGGTCCTGGTTGATGGCCAGTTGAATATGAGTTAGCAGTGCCCTGGCAGCCAGGAGGGCCAACCCTGTCCTGGGGGGCATCAGGCAAAGCATGGGCAGCCCGTGCAAGGGAGGGGATTGTCCCGCTCTGCTCTGCACTGGTCAGGCCTCACCTTGAATATTGTGGCAGTTTTGGGCACCACAATATAAGAAAGATATTAAACCATTAGAGAGTGTCCAAAGGAGGGCAGCAAAGCTGGTGAAGGGCCTTGAGGGGAAGTTGTATGAGGAGGGGCCGAGGTCACTTGGTGTGTTCAGCCTGGAGAAGAGGAGATTGAGGGGAGACCTCATGGCAGTCTACAACTTCCTTATGAGGGGAAGAGGAGGGGCAGGCACTGATCTCTGTGGTCACCAGTGACTGGACCCAAGGAATGGCCTGAAGTTGCGTCAGGGGAGGTTTAGGTCGGATATTAGAAAAAAATTCTTCACCCAGAGGGTGGTTGGGTGCTGGAACAGTGGCGCCAGGGAAGTGGTCACAGCACCAAGCCTGACAAGATTCCAAGAAGCATTTGGATGACACTCTCAGGCACATAGTGTGACTCCTGGGGTTGGACTCAATGATCCTCGCATATTCTGTGACTATTTTTTCCCACTGAGTTGCTGTAGTAACTGGCAAGAGCACAGAATTTAGGTACACCAGGTGAGCCTGGTCATTTTCTACAATCCATCCATGGTATAGCCCTGCTTGCTTCTTTTACTATTTCTTATGGGTGAGGCATCAATGACTCTTCCAAATCCCCTTTGAACTTGCTGGTACTATCTGCCTCCTGTGGCATTACAGCTTAGAAACTCAGTGTCTGTTGCACGAAGTATCATCTTTATCTATGTGAAATATCACCTTAATATAATTGGTCAATCTGTTTCAAATGAAGAAGTGCCACCCAGACTAGTGTTTGTACCATTTGGTGAATACTAATTCTGCATCCATTTGACTCACAGCTTTCAAGATTTTGTAAACCTTGACCCCTTTTCCCCTCAGTCTTCCCCTTTCCACAGTGAAGGGTCCCAGCATTTTCAGTCTCTCCTCACAAAGCAGCTTCTTCATTTCCTTGATCAGCTGCCCTTCTTTTAACTCCACAATGGAGTCCCTCTAAATATAGAAACTGCAACTTCCCAGCACTGAAAATCTGGGTCCACCAGTCTTACACAGGAGCAAAGTAGCACCACCTGCTTTTTTTGAAAAAAAAAAAAAAAAAAAAAAAAAAAAAAAAAAAAAAAAAAAAAAAAAAAAAAAAAAAAAAAAAAAAAAAAAAAAAAAAAAGATGGAACTCCAAAATGTGGTATGGTTACAGAAGAATTGTGAAAGATCTCTGCTCTGAGCTCTTATTACACTGCACCAATGTTGGACTACTTCAGAAAGCTTCATATGATCTAAACTTGGGTGATACCATTGTTCATTACTTCCTCTGAATAAGCATGCTGGAGCAGGTGGATGTGGAAGACTGCTCTGGTGGGTAGGACCCCACTCTGGAGCAGCAGAAGACTGTGAGGAGGAAGCAGTGGTAGAGACAATATTCCATGAGCAGACCACAACCCCCATTCCCCATCCCCCTGCACTGCTGGGAGAGAGGAAGTAGAGAACTCATGAGGGAAGTCAAGCCCAGGAAGAAGGGAGGGGCAGGGGGAAGGTGTTTTAAGATTTGTTCCTATTTCTTATTATCCTACTTGATTTGATTGGCAATAAAATAAAATAATTTCCCCAAGCCAAATCTGTTGTGCCTGTGACTCTAATTGCTGAGCAATCTTCCTGTCCTTGTCTTGACTCATGAGCTATTAATTGTATTTTTTCCCCTTGTCTAGTTCAGGAAGGGAAGCAATAGAGCAGCTTAGGGAGCACCTGGTGGCTAGCCAAGGACAGCCCTACAAAACCATCCAGGTCTTAGCTAAGCTCTCCTAGTTATATCCTTTCCAAAGGGAAATAAAAATACAGTTTAAAGTTAGACAGTCCATCACAGCATATGAGCAAATGCAACATGAAATATTTTTAGTACAAAATAATAATAATACAAAATTATATTTGGAAGCACTTTGTCTTAAATGCACCTAAACACAGATCTAACCTGATAACACCTTTTTCTTATATATTGACTCAATACTGTTACAATAAAGCATTACATTTTAATCACTGATCAGTTCAGCTGTCATATAGTAACATAGTCCATCCTTTGCTTTTCATGTCTGTAGCTTTATTTTTATTCCAACTGATAAAAATGTAAGATATTGTATAGCAAATATAAGAGGTAAGAAATTACTCAGCAACAACATATGACTCAACTACCCAATTTCCTAATTTACCTAAATGTATGTACACAAATTCTATAACAAAGCTTTCACATTTGTTTAGCATATCTGCTTTCTGAACATTTTAATTATTTCAGTTTCAACTTGAGCTATGAATACTAATGTGAATTCCTTCTTCCTTCCTCCCCCCTGAAACATGCATTTATTGTCTCGTAGTCTGTGCCAACCCAATCATCAATCTGCACAATATATGCATTATATTTGTTAATGATGCATCTGCATTCTCTACGACATCGTATTCCCCCATCTTTTTCCAATAATCTGACTTCTCTTCAGGTTTGTTTTAATATTTTTAATACCCATTCCCAACTGCCCCAAACAATGCACAACATAGAAATTGCTTTGCAAACACCAGAGAGGTATTTAGCAAGTCTAAGTTCAGCTATGATGTATACCGTTACTGAAAAGGCAGCATAACAACTTAATCAATCTTAAATTACACAGTTAGTTCTTCTAACCTCGTATATGTCAGTGATTATAAGCTCCTAAAAATATTAGGGGCAATCACTGTCATTCCTATATGATCATTTCAAACTGCAAACATCCATGTTCAAATATGCTTATTAATCCAACAGAACTGCATCTTTATAGTTTAGTTATGTAGATAAAAATCTTTATGTTCTTTAAAATGTACCCAATCGATGAGATTTAAAGCCAAAGCATGACTGATTAAAGGAATTCTAAAGAATGCACTGTTGATCCTACTAAACAATATCTGAGACTTACAGAGTTAATAGTTACTACAAAAACACTTGTGTTGTATGGACTAGCATTATGGTCATGCACATAACATTTGCTCAGTTGGGTGGCTTGCCAAATATGACAGTCTTGGGGTTTTCAATTCATATCAAATGGAACCCAGGCTTTCTACATTATCATGCTGTGACCTGTTGATCTAAAATAAATAAAAAGTACACATTTAACTTGTAGTGTTTGCAAGTGACATCACTGTACATTAGAAACTAATACTATCAACACATTTGTTTTCACTGATGTTTTACCCCATATTCCTTCTGTTCCCCCTATCTTATTGTTATTTTATCATTAGGTAATTGTGGATTCAACTGTTATTTTAGAACATCCCATTTCAAGGCACTCAATTATAATTTAGATTGACTCAGAGTAATGGGAACACATGGGACTGTAATACCTAAAGAGATATAATATATACAATCCTTGTAGTATTTTCACATAAAAGGTTAGCTTCTTGTTAACATGGAATGGGACATGCAGATTCAATTTCCAGTAACATTACTTACTTTCTTCCCTCAGCTTGTTTAATTCCTGCATTATATCACTATACACATAGGATAAAAGCTCCTCTTGGGATTTTGTTCCATCCAAATAAACTGAGGAAGATGAAAGAAAAAGTTTTCATGAGTTTTGTGCCAACTATCTGTAAAACTAATTGTCAAAGTCTTCAGGATTCCTATAGATGCCATCAGAAAAGATGAAAAAATAAAAACCAAGAACAGCATCTCCCCTTTTCTTTTTTCACAAATTCATTTGACATGTTAAAAAATAACATAATGGAAAAGTATTCTAGTTAATAATTCATGTGGAATTTTTTGTGGTATAGAAGTCTCCATAAGGGTATTAGTAATAATGTTAGGACAGCAGACCAATGGGGTAATTCAGCAGAAAGGTTTCTGTGCAGTAGAAGACTTCAGGTTCCTCAGCATCAGTGTTTGAACAAGTCAGGGAACAGCACAGTTCCATTCTCACTCCACAGTGAGAAGCAGTGTGTGGATGAAGCAGCCACCCAGCTTCCCTTCCCTCTAGTCCCCCCTCCAGAAGGAGGCAGTCCAAAAGCTGTACAAGTGTGAACATGACACAAGCTCATGGCAGTGCCCTACCAGCTGGCCCAGCTTTGATACTTCTCATGCAAAACTGGTGACTATACTGTGTATAGTCAGCACCTAGAAAGTATCTTCAGTTTATTACAGGACTTCAATCAGGATAGCAGTTTTGTTCTGAAAAATTCTGCCAGTGCGTCAGCTGTCACCTCAGAAGCTTCCTATTTACCCATACCTGTGTTGTCTTAACAAGCTATCTTGTTAAGTGGACTTATTTAGTGATTAGAACATTTCTATTTTTTAATGTCATAATTTTCATTATTAAAAAGTAAAACCAAAACTCCAATAGACTTGCAATATAAACCAACAAAATAGTTAAAATCTACTAAGTGCTACAAAAACATCTCAGGAAAATTTTGTTCCATTTATAAAACCCCACATCTCAATGAAAACTGCACAAGTGCCACACTTAAGCATTTTATAAGTTTAAAATTAAGGATACCATACCAATTTGCATACTTGCATTCTCTTCCAATTCATTTTTATATTTCAGATACATAGGCCACACGTGTCCATCGAAGTACCCCGGTGTATCTGCTGGCTCATAGACTCTGGTGCTACACAAAAATATATCTGCTTTTCCATACAAGTTTTACATCTTCCCCTACTGTCAGCTGGTTTAATAACACCTTTTATTCAAAATAAAAAAATAAGGGCTAGAGTTTGCATAACTGTTGGAGCAAAGGAGGCTCCTTTTTTTAATTCCATCTGTGATACAAATTTTTGCTATCTTACCTATTTCTGCCTATCAAACCACATTTAAGAAGATAAGGTAAAAGGTTGGGGTTTTTTTAATTTAAAAAGGTATTACATATAAATTACGCTGTATTGAAACTGTTACAAAATTATTTTTTTTTTAATTAGGTATATAGATTTCTCAAGCTTTAAATTACTGGTTGTTGAGTCTAGTCACTTCCATTCTGGACACTAAACTCCTTTAAAGGTGAGTCTAGTGAGAAGCCAAAGCCAGCTGAATAGAGAATTTCTTCAGTCAGCCAGTAGATTCTGACTTCATGCACATGTATTGCTCCAAACATAGAGTACTGCTCCTGATTTGGAGACAAGTCAGACACTGGCTCAATAATCTAAATCAGATAAACAGTACAACTAGTGTACAGTCTAAACAAACCATACACTAAAACCACACATGAACATCATTATTTATCGTCATGTAACTGTATTCAACCAAGAATAAGACTGCTTCATATTTTTTAACTGCTTCTCGTTTTAAACATGGTTTAACTCAAATACACAACCAGTAATTGAAATAGTTTATCAGGACAAAAAATTCTCTTTTTAGTGTTTTTAAGGCATTTGTAAAGCATTTAGTGTTTGTAAAGCACTTTGATATCCCTGTGCTCTAAAATAAAAACCAAACCAAACAAATCTAAAACAGATGACAGATGATCTTAATAGCTTACATTTGGCAAGCACCGAAGAAAAGCTAGTACAAAAGGACTGCTACAGTTCAGAGGGTACAGTGATCCTCGTTAAACAACAACTGAATAATCTTACCTCCTTCTCCTTTTGCACTCTTCATAAGGAAGGGTCAAAAAATATCTTCTATTCCAAAGTTCATTAAGTGGCCTAAGATAATAACATATTTAGTTCCCTCCTCCATTTTAGGGCAGTTTTAATACACCAGGTTACATATTACTGCTTACTCATAATTGTAAAGCAGAAAGCCTTCAACAATCAAAATATAAACATTTTTCTGATTGTCACATGCACTCTGTGGCTCTTCTGTCACAACCCCTGAGCTTGCTGGGCTTTTTATCCAGTTGTGAATCTTTGTCACCATTTCATCCATATAGAGGGCATCAAGTGCTAGATGAAAACAAAAAGTTAGAAATCCCTTAAACACAGAGAATAAAAGAAAAAAAAAGAACCCTTAAGTACCCTTCAGTTAATCAGTAAGAATCAAATAATCCATATACAAGTTTAAAGGAAGTTCAGTTCATGCATATTAGTAGTCCTAGGTTTGCAATTGCTGATTTTCTGAAACCAAAGCTTGCACGAGGATTGGGGTATTTCTGCTGGGTGTAGTTTCTCTGAACTTCATGGCACTCAAAATTGTGTGAACTCACTTCACAGCTTTTTGCTTCATAACAGAAACTGCAGGGACTGTTCTCCTCTTCCACAAAACTCGTAAAAACTTACTTACCCTGAGACCTCCACCCTTGTGTCATTTGTCATAGATGGATTGGATGCTCAACATTTTTTGTTTCAGGTTTTTATGAGGTTCAGGTATATGGAAGGTGGGCACAAGTGGTTTTAAAGGAGCACAGCACACAAAGAAAAACAGCAAAATGTAACACCTGGTTTTGTCTGTAGATACACAAGAATATATTAAGTACTGAAAGACATAAAAGCAAACACATTTTCGAAAAGCTTTAAGAGCAGCATTAAATCTGGATATTTGAGCCAGAATGTCCAATTTATCTCTGCAGTTCCACATTCCACTTTCATGAAGCCTACAAGTTGAGCCAAAGACTGCATAGCTCATAAGCATCATTTTTCAGATACAATTGAAGGGTCTGACCAATGTCTTGGATAATGTATTTTGTGATCACCAAGCATCAACAGAATTTAGCCACTAAGCAACCGTTCACAACTAGATATAACCTGAATCAAAGCACTGGCCTAAAGCAGATCTGGATCTACAATTTTATAAGACTAAATTGACACATTGAACCAGCATTAATCGTGAACTTAAAAACATTTGTTCTTTATGTGAGATCTGAAATGAAAAAAGGTGTCAGGTTAAGATGCAACTTTTGACTGAGTTAGAAAACTCAGTAGTGACATCCCATGAGTTCCTTGTCAAAGTGAAAAAAAATCCATTACATAGAAAGTGATGAGGTTAAACTTAGGCCAGTGCTGCAAGCTAAGACTTAACTGAACCGTACCATTTGCTATTGCACCAGATACAAGTGAAGAAGCAGAGGAAAAGATTAAAAAGAGAAAAGGAAAGATTAAGCTAAAGGAAAGATTGAGCTATTTACTAGTTAAGCAAATTTTCTCAGTGAGCTGAAGGAAACTGAGCAAAGGAGTTCTCTGAAACAACCTTTTGTTTAGTGCCTTGCTTAGAGGGGAAGAAGGGCAGGGGATGTAGGGGAAGAAGTGTTGGAAGCTCAGCACAACAGAATTTCAGTACAATGTTCAAAAGCAATGCATCAGTTACTGACCATCATATAGCTTAAATCCACGTTCATCTGTTTCTACTTCAGACTCCGGCTGAAGGGGAAAAAAATTTAATTTTTTCAAGGCTGCTTTTATGATCACTGTCACAGATATATACACTCCACTAATAAACACAGGATTATACACTTTTTTTACCCCAATTAATATAACTTATCTTCATCATTAAACTGCTGTATACAACTGTTAAAATACAAAAACTTTATTTAATCTAGAACAACAGATACTCCAAAGCATATGACTTAAGTTCATTAGAGCTTTACTTAAGAAATAAGAGCTCCTTCATCCTCCTTAACAAAGACCTCCAGCATCAATACACAAGCTGCTTTTCTGTTTTGATTTTGGAGACAAAGAACTACTTACTGCTTAACACAGAACTACTAAATTCATTAGCACAAGGGATCTTGAAAAATGCATCCAACGTACACGCACTCCTTATTTTAAAAGGGTAGCAAAGAAGACAGTAAGCTTCTTTTTGCTGAGTTCACTCAGTGGTTTGGCCATTGAGACTTCAATTACCCCAGTAATTGAAATTTTATTTCTCCTTCTCATGAAGTTAACATTATTTTAAGCAGCATCAATTTTAAAAGCTCATCAAGAGAACCGAAAATCTACTCAATTTAGTAGATACTAAAATCTACTCAAGCCTTATCAGGTCTTTTCATCAACACTGTTACCTTAAAGAAGTCATCTTGAGAGATTATATCACAGTTGGGAAGCATTTTCTTAAGCTTTTCTGCTAGCGTTGTTTTCCCCCCATTTGTTACGCTGTTAGAAAACATTGTAAAAACTTCATCGAGACAAAAATCAATCTTTTAAACATATGTACAAGCCCACACATACATTTCTATATAGTTATATGCAAAGAAACAATACAACCCCCTCCCCAAAAGTTTATTCACATTAAATACTCTCTACCTATAGAAATTTTTTGGCATGTTCCAACAGCTTTCAGACAGTAAATCTAGCAGTGCCAAGAAAGAGGCTAGAGACACCTGTACCTGAGACCTCCAACAGAGACAGAACAATTTGTTAAGAATTACATGCTTTAAAATCATACAGTTATATCTTGAATTGTAATCCAGTTTCAAAAAAATTTATATTCAGAAATAGAAATTATATCACTTCATTCTGGAAGGAAGACCAGTTTTAAGCTGTAGAGGAAATTTAATTTTGTCATACTTACCCTCCAAGGCCAATAACCAATACTTTCATATTCAGCTCTTCCTTTTTTCTGCCAAGAACAGAAAACAGTGAAAAACTCTTAATTGAGCAACTAGGAAAGCAGCTGTCATATTAAGAAATACCAATTATAGAGAAGATTTACTTTCTGTCCTTTTTCTTTTTGCAAAGCTACAGTCAGAATCTCAACTGTTTGTTCTAATGCTACCAAAAAACCTGCCATTTATATGCCACATTGTAAATTTAAATTTACTTTACCTTTGATCGTATTTTAATCATTTGAAAAGAACTTTGAGAGACCCAATTTTAAAAATATTAATATCATCCAAGTTCTTAAAGAAAAGCACAGTCACTAGCTCAAGGACTAAGAGTATAAAAAAGACTAGGTAAACAGAGGCTGTGGTGGTAAAACAAACAAAGTCATTAAAAAGAAACAAGTGACATCCTGAGAAGAAAGACGTTTTTAAAAGTTCATGAAGAGTTATAACCAAGAGTATCTTCAAAGATTCTTCTATGAATCTAGTCTCAGCAGTGTAATATTCAATGTGTAATTCACCACTACCTTTTTGTGGGGACTAACAGCACAGACCACACATGGACTCTTCCTCTCGTACAGATTAATCTGAAGGCATTAAAACTAGTGTAAAGGCTGTTTAAGCCATCCTAGCTGACTTAGCACTGAGAAGGACTAGGTAGCACTTGATTTTCTCCAGAAAAGATCAGAGTGAAACTATAAAGGTTAATTTAGCCATCCATACCCCCACTGCTGCCAAGAAACCAACCCTAAGGCTCTGGCTGGCTGAACACCTTCAGTGGTCAGTGCTGCCAGAAGACACAATCCTGTCTTGCCCTGACTCCTTCCCCTGAACTTTCTTCTGGAACGGGTGTTTGCAGAGTACTTAGAGAACTATACTGGAAAAGGACCACAACTGAAAAACAGTTCTGTAAAGAGTGTGGGGAAGAATGTTTGTTTTCAGCTGAACAAATTCCCTCCAGTACACCATCCAGTTTCCCATGTCTGCAAAGGTATGACGCAGCAGGAGAGGTTGTTCTCTTGGCAGCAACAGGGCTGCTTGTCTTGGCAGCACCACTAGTCTATGGTTCATCAAACCAGTTTAACATTTGTTAGACATTGCTTTCCATGAGCACACATCAATTTATAACTGTTTAACCACAGGCAAACACCCTTTTTTTCAACTGCTCTGTCTTCCTAGGTCAGACTTAAGGAGGTAAGGTCTATGACACCTAAGACCTGAAGGGATGGAGCAGGCAAAACTGTCTCACCCACCCCAACAAAGAAGTATCTGTACTACACTAAAAAAAAGACTGTTACAGGGCATCAGTATGAAAGTAAAACCACACTATTTCTGTGAAAAGTAAGTTTTAGGCATATACGGAGTCTGAAATAACAACATCCTTTTGCATTTGGTGCAATGACTGGATGTTCAACTGTTTCACAGGTCTGTGATGTAATCTTGGCATGGTTCTTTTTTATGTATTATTATGTTGAAAAAACCCCAATAACGAAAGACATACCGACTAGTCAAGCCATCACCCATATGATAGCAACTGCTTTGTAATGGTGCTGCACATCTACTTGCATTGGGAAGTTTTTTTAAGTTAGTACACATGGGTTTTCTCAGCATATTGTAATTCTCAAGTTCAAAGACGATTGCATGCTTATGGTATTAGCTATGAGTGCAAAGAGTGCAAACAGATGATCTGTTCTCAGGAAGTGATGATACTCAGGCCACAAAAACCAAAACAAGAATGCTTTTTTCTAAAAATCATCAGTAAGGTTTGTGTTGCAGAGGATTACCCTTTGTCCCACAAAGCATGCTATGTAACAAACTTAATAGTAACTGGACACACGTGTTGAGCTTTGGACTTTAATTTATGTCATTGTCTATATGTAAATTAATCCCAGTCTAAGGCAAAAAACACTAGCACAAAAAAACCCATCAACTCCTCTGACCTCTGAGTAATGTATAACACAAATTGCAAAGGCAAATTTTTAATCAATGTTGCAACACAGAAACCCTTTATCTGGGCTTGAGCTTAGCATCTTCAAATAGAACTAAAAACCCATGACAACGCTAGCACAGCATTGCCGTCACCCCATTTTTAAGAGCATACCGGGTCAAAAGTCACGGGCACGGGGACTGAGGCGTGCTTCCTTCTACGCACCACCAGAGCCGGACAGGGAGCGTCTCTCCCCGGCATCAAGCCCACACACCGGGACTGGCGGAGGGGCCGGGGGTCCGCGGGCCGGTCGCCACAGACGGCCGCACCTCTCCCAGCAGCTGCAACCCTTCAGTCTCTGCGGTTCGCACCTAACTTTAACCACGCCGGGGGGGTGTCCAGAGCGGAGAGCCCACCTCTTACGTCCTATTACGGAGCTGCCCAAGGCGCGCGTACATCCGAGAAGGGGCGGCCCTGCGCGCACCGCGCTCCAGCCACACGCCTGGGATAGGGATCGGGATCGGGATCGGATCAGGATTCAGGCCCCCGCAGACGCCAGACGTACACCTCAAAACCTCCCCTCCCCGCTCCCACCCCTGCCGTGTGGCCCCCTTTGCCCGGCCTCCTCAGCGGAGGGGTGGGCCGCGGGCTCTCACCCTCAGCGCCCGTGCGATTTTGGTTGCGCCCCGCCGGGGCTGGGTTGACGCGCCTGCTGGGCCGCCGGGGCGGAGCGATCCGCCCGCTCTGCGCCTGCTGTCTCCGCGGCGCGGCCGCTCCCGGAGCACGGAGAGTTTTTGCGCCGCCTCCTCGCACCGAGTGCCCACCTGCAGGCAAAGCGATCGCCGCCGCCGCTCCCCGGTCCGCGCTAGGGGTCCGGCTCAGCCATGTCCAAGCCTTCCAACCTAAACCGGCCAAGCCAGGTGAGCGTAAGGACGCAGCGCCGGACCCGCCGTCCCCGTGCGCGGGCGCGACGGAGCCGCTGCCTGGCTGACACGTGGATGATTTGGGGGTCGGGTTATGGGCCCTCAAAACAGAGAACTCGGGCGTGGGTGGGAGCGGGGCAGAGCCGCCCTTCTCTTCCTGTCCGCGCCCTCCCGCCATGAACCTGCGCACCGCTCTCTTGGTGTCGGGAAGGAAGGTAGCCGCTCCCGTGGCTGGAAAGGGCCGTGGATCTGCCCTCGGGCATCGTGTCTGGGCGGGATCCCGTGGTTGCTGTAGCTCGGGAGAATGTTCATGAGTGCCACCGGGCCAGAGCCGTCGCCCGGGGACATCCCTGTGGATGCGCAGCCCTCCCGCCCCGGCCTCCTTCCGCGCGGCGCCGGCCCTGCCCGGAGCCGCCGTGCCCGTGGCACTGGGCGGCGCGGCGTGTCCGGCCTGCAGCGGCCGCCGAGGAGCTGCTTGCGTGGGCTGAAACGCGCAGGAGACCCTTTACCCTTTAAAGAAATAGCATTGGAATGCTCTGAGGTTTACCTTGTGGTTGCATGGGTTACGAATATATTAATGAATAAAAGCAGTTTTATAACACAGTCCCACGCAACATTCTTCCTCTTCTAACGTGGCATCCACTGCATTCCCTTATAGGACTCCCAGCAGCCAAACCCTCACTTTGCTAGTGCATGTAGTCATCGATGCGTACATTTTTGATCCTGTATTTTTTCCGAAAAAACCAGTGCAAAGTTAGTTTTTAAAAAATCAATAACAGCCACAGTTTTTTCCTAAAAATATATGAAAGGCCATTGGAAGTTGCACAGTTTTAAATCCTGGATTAGAAGTGGTGTTTTTTCGGTGAACATACATTCTTTTGCCAAAACTTAAACCATTATTTTCAGGGTTTCCTTTTTTAAAATAAGGAATTGGTCTAGAAAATGCCATGGCTGTTTATCACGTTTGTGTATTGTCTCCCAATGTAAAAGTTTGAATTCTTACTTAGAAGTTAAGAAAATCACCATGAATATAATTCGATAGACAAGACTAGTTGATGTCTCCCAAAGCAGGACTATCTGATCCCTAAATGTATCTGAACTTCAATATTTTTTTGTATTTGGAATACTATTTGTAGTACTGATGTAAAAAAATTAATTAAATACATAACCTAATTAAGTATTTTAACTAGATAGCTCATAAAACAAGTTTTTGATTTAAACGCAAGTAAGTGCAAACCCAGTTTAGACCATTTAAACCATCAATCTCAACCTGCCTACAGAAGAAAAATCTGCTAAAGTTCTCTGAATGTAGAGTTTCATCCTTGGAAGAACTTCCTCTGCCCTGCAGTTTGCTGAGCCTCTTTGAAAAGAGCTTGCTTCAACTGAAGAAGACAGTAAGAAAAGTGTTGCTGTTGTGAACCCTTACTGAAGACAATCAGGACTGAGGAAACCTGCAGGCCTCTAACAGGATGTGGTGTTGCTCTTAACAGCTGAATATACCTGAAGAGTAGGTTTTTCCAGTGAAGTTGTTAATGGAGTTTTCTATTTTGCAATAAGATTCTTAAGGAGTTAAAGGCCTCACCCTGCCTAACCTGCCTCATACTGACTTAGATATGTCTAATATAGATGTCTCTCACTAGTTTGGTAGGGTGCAGTTTTGTGGTATGCTTGATCTGATAAAATGCAGACTGTTGTCAAAAGGACAGGTTCCCTACTCCCACCATCCCTTTCCATTCCATATAGTGGCATGACAAGCTGGATCGCTGCTCTGACTTTTTGCATAAGGTCATTTTAATGTCTACAGTATGAGTGCTTGACACAGCAAGAGGAAATGGGTGGAAGAAGGAAGAGGAAGAGAAAGAATAAGACTGTCTTGGTAGTGGCTTTCAGAGCTGATTAAAGTAATAAGATTAATTTTGCCAAATCTCTAATTTTTGAGGAGAGAAAATTTTATGGAGTCTGTTGTGTTAAATTTTTTACAAGTAATTTTCAGGAATGCATTGCCTTCTAGCATACTTCAAAATATCTCTGTACTTGTATGTCTGACTTTCTTCTGTCCATGATACCAGTTTCGCCTGTGCGATTGTCATTTAATTTCTTAGGATTATAAATGTTAGAGACATTAATATAGAAGCTGTATGTGGTGAAATACTTTCTACAGCAGTGTAATGCTGTCTCTTTTGGTGGCATTTAGATTGCAGTTGCTGGAATGTCTGGAATATCTTGGTGCATTTGGTCAAGCTGTGTTAATTTTTCTTCACTGGTTATTATCAGGTATCCAGTCTATAAGCTGTGTAAGGGAACAGCAAGTCTGCTTGCCGTGCTGAATTTACACAGTTCAGATGAGATAGAAGAGAAAACAAGCCATTGGTTGCTATAGTCCTTTTCTGTGTGTTCAAGAAATAAAAAGTGTAGGCTAGATAGAGAGGGAAGTAAATATGTCAGATGCCAGTGAAGTGATAATATTTAATGAAATAAATATTCGTGCTTTTTAAAACAGTCTTCACTGCTCTAATCAGGGATTTTGGACATTACAGTTGGACCATGCTTTAAAAATGTGTGAAGGGGGAAAATCAACAAGCTATAGCACTGTCATTTCCATCAGTATATGAGACCATTTTATGTGATAGATGGCTCTTCTATAAATCCTGTTGTGTGCACAGAACATTAGGATTTCAGTTGCAGAAAAATGGTTTTGACATCAGTATATGTTAGACAGTCACGGGATATGTTTGTCAGCACTTGAACTAGTCTTTCAGGGTCTGTGGTTAGTCTTTAAGTGAGGGGTCACAATTGTTTATAAAGGCTTTTTTTTTAACAAGCATGTCTAGCTTTGCTTTTCTCTTGTGGTTCTGTATTATTATTATTTTCTAGCTATATTTTTTATTTAGCCTATTAAAACTAGAAAGGAGTCGAGTGGGTGTTGAAAATTGTAGAAACATACTTCTCTGTCATCATTTTGCAAGAGTAGGATTTCCCTTCCGTCTTTCGAAAGATTTTTTTATATCTTAAACTACATTATTCTTTGCACAGTTCATATCACTTTGGATATTAATCCTATTTACAAAAGTTACTTATGGAGTCCTTTGAATTTGACAAGTTGTATTGGCTTCTGCTAGTTGTGTGCTGGTTGAACACTGTCTCATTGAACAGTGCTTGCTGTTTGATTAGATCTTTTTGATTAGAGCCCCATATACTGTGCAGCAACAGCTTTTGGGGATATGAAACTGGTGTTTTAATATTTAAAGAAAACTTACTTACTTTCATATTTACCAGACAGAGTAAGGTTTGTTGATCATGGCCTACAGTTGACACAACATTTATATTTTATGGAGAAAGACTAGTCTTTGTACCAAGGAAGTTGTAGTTTTAAATTATTCCAATTGAGAGGAAAGCAGGCAGGAGGAAACATAACTTATGTAACATTAAGAGTTGATTCTTTAAAGCGGGTTCATTGACTTTGCTCCCACTAGTAGCTGTCAGAGTTCAAAATAGGATTCTGGACATAAATACTGAAGTTCAATCACAAGTTCACCTCAATTCTAAGGTAAAGTAGGAGCTGTGACAGCATTCATGGGAGCAGAAGACTTGCATTGAGTCACGTGCCTCAGACGTTAGCAGTAGGCTTAAATTCAGTGTAAGTGGTAGGTTGGGTTTCTTCAGTAGACAGAGAAATGTTTCTGTTAGCTAGGAAGATGTAAGCATGGGAATATGGGGAGTTACACAACAGTCATCAGCTCTAAGGGGAGAGAAACAACTGAACAGTTCCAAGTCTGATTTTGGTATGAATTTTAAACTTCCATTTCTCATCTCAAACTCTCCTTACTGCAAGGTTCTGGGGCCACAAACAAGCTTTCTACAGGTGAAGGCATGCTGGTATTGCAGAAGTAAAATTGGTAAGAAGTAGAAGATTGCAGCTTTAAACTGTGCCAGTGAAGTTGTGTTCACGTTCATCTTCTGTGAGAATATTTTTAGTTCTGGTTTTCTGTAAAGAAATACTGTTTGTTCCTTCCACTCCAGACACTGATTAGTGCAGTTCATGTTTGTTCCTGGACTACCCCAGTTTTTCATCTATGCTGGCACCAGTCTATCTTTTTCGTTCTTTTTAATATGATCCTAAGCAGATTCCTAGGCTTTCTTGTTTGTTTGTTTCATGCATCCTCACCCCTTCCTCCCCGCAGATGTGTATGCCCTGTGTTCACTTCCTGTTTCTAACAAGCACTACTTAGACATGGAAGATGGTTCTCTAAACAGTGAGGACCCCACTTTTTTTTCTGTCTCAGTTGTGGTAGTCTTTAAAAGCTATGTTGAACTTGGTTGTGTCTCTGTGCAGGGTCCTCTGAGCAAAGTGCTAAACTGCACGCCTGTAGAAGGTATTTCCAATACTTTTATTCCTGCTTGAAGATCTGGGTGCAAAGCACCTTGTTTTCCAATTCCCATGCAATGCTACAGGTTTGTAGCAGAGTGGCTGGAAAGCTTCCTGGAGGAAAAGGACCTGGGGGTGCTGGTTGACAGCTTCTGAAAGTGAGCTAGTGTGTGCCTAGTTGGCCAAGAAGGCCAGGGATGTCCTGGCCTGCCTCAAAAGCAGTGCAGCCAACAGGACCCAGGGCAGTGATCATCCCCCTGTACTGGTGAGGCCACACCTCAAGTGCCGTGTCCAGTTCTGGACCCCTCACTTCAGTAAAGACATTGAGGTGCTGGGGTGTGTCCAGAGAAGGACAACAAAGCTGGTGAATGGTCTAGAGAATAAGTCCTAAGAGGAGTGGCTGAGAGAGCTGGGGGGATTTAGCCTGGAAAAAAGGAGGCTCAGGAGAGACCATATTGCTCTCTACAACTACTTAAAAGGAGGTAGTAGCTAAGTGGGTGTTGGTTTCTTGTCCCAAGTGACACAAGTGATAGAACAAGAGGAAATGGCCTTGACTTGTGCCAGGGGAAGTTTAGGTTGGATATAAGGGAAAATTTCTTCACTGAAGGGGTATGTCAGGTGTTGGAACAGGCTTCCCAGGGAATGGACTGAGTCCCTGAATTATGTAAAAGATGTGTGGATATGGCACTTAGGGACATAGTTTACCATGTTGGCAGTGGCAGTGTTAGGTAAATGCTTGGACTTAATGATCTTAGAGTTCTTTTCTGAGCTAAATTATTCTATGAGAAGCCAGGAAAAAAAAGTTTGTTTGGCCATAATGTCCTACTAGTAAAATTGCACATCCCCCAAGACACATGGAGATCATAAGCTGAACATCTCTTTTCTTATTAAAGCAAACTACAAGCATATCACAAATTATTCTGATCTGTAGCTTACCTCTGATAGTTCCATTTGGCCAAAAGGTTGTGACTTCAAATTGCTGATATACACTACCAGAGTATGTAGATCCTTTGTGGGTTCTTAGGCCAACACTGAGAAAAACATGTTGTGCTTTTACCACCATGCTTTCTGTGAGGTCAGGCAGAAGATGCCTCTTACTTCCTTCAAAGAAATTAATCTGAACATGTATCAAAATTCATATTCCCTGTTATAAATGTTTTCAGAAGAGACTAAATCTAGCATGAGACCTGGAACATGCAAACTGTCCTTCTTCTTCCCGTCATCCCATATCCTATGCATATTTTCTATTTTTGGGCTATTTGTAGGGATTCAGATTAGATATTTTCAATCGAGATGGTGCCAGAGAGATTACCTGATTCTGAACTGTTTCTATGCAACGTTGTAGAAGCAAGGAGGAAGATGGCTGATGACAGCCCAGGATTAACTTGAACCCTTGAAGAAGTTTATCGAAAGGCTTGCAGTTTTTTAATTTTTTCTGTAGATGACCATGGTAAATTCTGACTTTCAACGGCATAGAGATCATCCCTGTATTGTAGGTACTGATAGTGCTTTGTGAACGCAGTGAGTCTGTTCATCTTAAGTAAGTTACTCTGACTTTTATGGTGGTCTTGAGCTACCCAGTCTAAATATAGCTAATGAAAAGGTGCAGCATCTGGATCAGTATCCAATTTGTAGAATCTTGCTTGTATGAATGAGATTTGATTATGTCTGTCTATGGCAGATGAAGCAGGGTGTGAAATGCTAACAAAAGACTCACATCAGTCCCCTGAGGCCACGCCTTGGTAGCTGCTGTGAATGTTGGCTTACTGCCATGATTATTTTCTTTAAAGTAAATGTCTCTTTAACCAAGGACTGGTTTGGGTTTTGGTTTGTTTCTTTCTTTTGCTTGAGGAAGTAATGTTAGCTGACAGCTAATGAAATTGCTTTCTCTCCCCTTTGGTGCTGAAAGTTCAGCCTAACACAAAGACCTAAATAAGTAATACCATACAGATTAAGGGGGGGGGTGTCCCTTTTTTTTTTCTTTTTTTAGCTTTTCATTCGTGGGTGAAAGCAAATAAGAGGAAAACAGAGAATACTTTGGTGGCAGGTTGCATAAAAGACGGGTAAATGCCAGTGTCTGTGGTGGTTTAGAGAAGCTTGAGTAAAAGAATAGAAAGGAAGTGGGGAAAAAAGCACCAGTGGGAGAGAAACAGTAACTGTTGTGAAAACACTTAGCATTCTTTGGAAACGCTCTTCTGTTAACAATACTGCAGTTGATTAAAAATTGTTACAAATAAAAATCTGGTTTTTTTAGAAAATGGTGGTTTAGGTTTAGGGTTTTTTTTTATTACTTAGTATTATGAAGCGTAGCAGGTATCTCGCTTCAGTTCAGTACATATCAAAAGCTACATTTTTAAGCTGTTGTTACTCTTTAGCTCCTCCGTTTGATTGCTTCTAAGCACTTAACTGGGAGAAGATCATCTTAGAAATATAAGTTGCCTGTTTCCCTTTCTCATAAGAGCTGGAGACATTTATAGGATAAGCCCAACCTAACAAAGTCAGTTTTATGTTGCTGGTTAGAGAGAATAATTAGTTTGAATACTTTACCGTCTTGTGCTGCTGAGGGAGGATTTGGCAAGTTATGACTTGGGAAGTTTGTATGCTAAGAATATTTGTATCTTTTTAGTATGTGTAATAAGTTACCTTTTTCATTTATCAAACAGTTGTTTTGCAGATGTTTAATGCAAATTCCATGAGAAGAGAAAAGACAGCCTTGTGGCTAAAGTTAGGATTTGTGAGAGACTGAAATATTAACAGTAATGGCTCAAACAATCCTTCATTTGCAGAAGGAGCAGGTGCTTTGCTGACAAGGTGCAAGGGAAGGGCCCAGGTGCAGAAGGTGTGACCACAACCAATTAATCTTTGTTTAGCAAGCAGCTGGGTTTTGAGCAAAATAAGGGAAGAGGCAGATGAGAAGCAGATCCTGCAAGGTGGGATAGTGCTTTTTATTATGCCAGTGATACCTTCCTTACACAACTGACTCAGGTGTGAAAACTCTCCTTGGGGGGAGGTATTGGGACATTCCCAGGTAGGCTGAAGGTATTCATCCCTTCTGACAGTGGCTTAACTACACTGACATGAGAGGCAGGTGTCATGTTGTAAAAGGTGTCATAAACCACCAAAGACTGAAGTGCTCCCACACTCATTTTTGGGGTCTTCCACCAGAGGACTGCAAATGATCCACAGTGGTACATCAGGTAGCATAAAACTCCTCCTCCAGCAGAGGTACCTGGCCATTGCCACCTATCCTGAGTGTAGAATAACCCACTGAACTTTGTTTTGTGGGCTTTCCACCACTCGCGATCGATCAGGACTGCCATCATTACTTTGACCAGTGGACACTGACATTGCAACAATCTAGTCTCATCATTGGATCCATGGGTTGTGATATTCTTTTACTCTTATCCTTCTACTCTTCTAACTTCTTCCCAAAACGTATTGTAAGCCAGACTAAAAATTTCCAGTCAATGCCTTAGTAAGTGCCTTGTGATATCTGGATAAGTTAAAGTTGGCTAAGTTTAAGTTTGCAAAGTTAAAGTTTGTAAAATGCCTTACTTTGTCTGGATGTTGTTTTAAAATTTGCTAAGTAGCTTATTCTGCCTTTATGTTCTGAAAGTTTACAAGTAATAGTTTGTTATTGAACCTCCTGAAAATTTTATTATTTCTCCCATGCACTGCCGAGACAGAATCAAACAACCATCCCCTAAACCCACTGAGCATATTGGGGCATAACAGGATTGAAAAGAAAAACCTATACTTAGAGAAAGACTTTTTTGTGGGACACTTCACTGCTCTGTGCCCCCATTTACTTTGCTATTAGGAAAGATACTCTTCTTGTTAGTTATGCTGAGAATAAAGTCAATAATGTTTGCCTAGTTCCTTGAAATTTTAAAAAGATACATATTTTTGTATTCTAGTTATTTTGTCCTCTAGAAGTTTGTGGTGGGGAGGTGCAGTCAGTCAACTTTGATAAGTTCAAATCAGTGCTAATTAATTGTTCACCATCTTGTATGAATCTTGAAACATGGTTCATAGTAGATAGATGGTAGTAAGTGAGAGCAGAGGAAGACCTTAGGTGTCTAACTTTTAGCTTGTTCCAAAGCAAAGTTATCACCAATGCAAGCTGTAAGTCTGCCTGCATGCCTAGGGATACGTATTGCTAGATAAAAGTACTTAAAGTGATTACAGGTACCCCTGTGTCTAGTGAAATACAATCTCTATTTCCAGAAGACTAATTCAAGTCAAATGTGCCCTTTACGTGCTTACATTTAGTTATTTTAACCTTCTGGACTGAATTTTTGCATTAAAATTTGGTACAAGTAATTTCCATTACAAGTCCCAAAGTCCCCTTATTCTAAACTCTTAACTGCAGCGAAGTAAACAGGCTTGCTATCTCTTTATTAACTCCTATATAAAGTGCTATAAAATTAGCGTTAACCAGACCTGCAGTTCTATAGATGCAGTTCTGTACTCTTTGTATTTCATCACAGGAATGTTTTAGAACATGTCAGTCTGTGTGTGACACCACAACTGGACATTTGGGGAAGTAACTCTCTCCTTCAGTTTTATAGAATTAAAAAAAAAACAAAACAAAACAAAAAACAAACTAACAACTAACTAGCAACTAACAGTAAATTGTCTTTTGTTTAAACAACATGTCAGCAATACCTTTATCAGCATCAGTGTTTCCATTCCTCTTTTTCTCCACAGGGGTGATAGCTTTAGAAAACCTGTTGACTCATATCCTGTACATTATTACGGAAAGCACGCATGACACACACAAATACGTATTTTTTGCTTTTCCCTGTCTTCTACCATCTTATGTGGTCCATTTCCTCCTTTTGCTTACATAAAACCTTGAAAATCAGTGGTTGATGGTTGTAATCTCCAGAGTTGTCAGTGTATAGTTCTGTCTTGTGTTTTTCTGTCATCTGTGTAAGAAAGCCAAGGAGAAGAGACAGTACTCCTGTAATCCATCCTGTTTTGTCATCTCTTGTTCTTTTTTATTTTTTTCTTCCCTCATTGTTTTTGTTGTTGTTTAGCTTCTCCCCAGCTGCAAATCAGATGTTTCATGCTGATCTCTTAGATCTAGGACATATTACTGTCTGCTTTCCTTGTTCACCATTTCTGTATGGGTAATGAACAGAATACGGGTTTCATCCTTTTTAACTGTTGCCACAGTTGTAATTACTTAGTTTCTGAGGCAAACTACACATCTATATTGAATAAACTACACAAAACTTCACGTATGTAAACTGTACAGTACTAGCCTTTGGCAGTAAGTTCATCAGTTTCTCTGAGTATACAAAACAGTCTGGACTAAGTGTGACCTGAGTAATGTGTTATCCTGATGGACCGAACATTGCTTCACATAGTTGATCTGTATAAACATGTAAAGGATAGTGTAAGAAGACGTACATAACCTACACTTGCATACTTATGATATTTAAAAGTAAATAAACCTCTGTGCTTAAATCTTCAGGTACTCTAAAGTAAACAATGTGGAACAGTTGGAATAATATATTTCTGCATTGAGTTCAGTGGACTTAAGCAGTTCTCGTACTTTCTGCCGGTGCTCTGGAAGTGTACATTCACTGAATTTTTAAAAATTTTTGTGGGGATGTTTCTTTTGCAGTTTGTGCAATTAAACCTGTACCTCTCTGCATTAGAGTTGTCTTTTCTTGCCTTGAATGCTGTGGACAGTCTCTTCCAAGCTGCCCTATTAACACAAATAGGAATTGCAAACACTCTAGCTTATTTTAAGCATCTGAATAGAACACCTTGTCAGTTGTACATTCCATAAATAGGACTTGGTGACCATTTGTCATTTTTCTTAGATGCAATGACTTCCATGGTACTGTGTTATTTTCCTGTTAGTAATGACTGCAAGTAAATATGAGAACATGGTGCAGACATTGGTCATTATTTTGTTTCTTTTTTCTTTCCTTAATTCTGTATCATTTGACAGATGTGATACTAGAATAAAGATATATATATATAGCATGTATGAGTGTGTGAGGGTGTATATGACTGAAACTACACTTTGCCTCAGAAATCAATGGCAGCACTTGAGTGGTGAGCTGTAAAGACCATGTTAGGTGTGCATAAGAGGCTACTTACATATCATTGATCAGATGGACAGTTTCCTTCATAACTCATGCTGCTGAGTCTTTTCATCACGATTTTCATGACAGGAGCATAACACAAATTCATTCAGCAAGCTACTTTAAGGTTGAAGGAAAGGAATGTATTTGGATTTGAGGGCTGGATGTGTATGCTGTGTTTAAAAGGCATGCTACTGGTATTGATTTTTTTTATTTCTGTTTTTCTCAGGACAGGTTAAAGTGTTCAGGGCCCTGTATACGTTTGAGCCCAGAACGGTAAGTACTTCTAAATTTTAGAGGTTTGAAAAACTTAATTCTAATTTTGTCAGTAACATTTCTTCAATTCTGCTAGGATTGGCCTATTAGACTTACTGTACTGTTTTCAACAAAATAAAGTCTGTTGATGCGTATTTGTTCTTATTGTGACTAAAACTGCCTGATTAATCATCACTCTCCAGTAAGTCCACTCTGTTTTAAAGCAGCATACTTTCTTCTGTAGTATCTGTTACCTACAGTCTAAGATCTGAAATCGTGATTTGGTTTTTCTTCCAAAAGGGGGATGAAATTAACAAACACAAATATAAATTTCACTGCTTCTGTTGCCCAGTGCTCTGTTGGAAAGAACGCAGTCTTTCTGCATTGTTAGGAAGATCACAGATCCAAAAGGTTATCTGTAGACAAGTCAAACTACTGACTATCAGGTTGTTGTCTAGGTGCTAGAGAATTTGAGTTATCATTCTTTTTAATGAAGAGGTGAATGTATTCTGAATTATCCAGGTATTCGTTTTTCATTTGTACACATATTCAGATATTTGTTCATTCCTCTTTTTTTTTCTTTCTGTTTTTAAGCCAGATGAACTGTACTTTGAAGAAGGAGATATCATTTACATCTCAGACATGGTGAGTCCAAGACATCCCATACAGACTGAACACTTCTGAGATGCAACATATACCTTTTAAAATATTTTCCCTTTTCTCTGCAGAGTGATACAAATTGGTGGAAAGGAACTTGCAAGGGGAGAACTGGGCTAATTCCAAGCAACTATGGTAATGTCTAGAATATTTTTATTTGGTAATTTACAATCAAAGAAAATCAGTAAACAAAAAGGCTTATGATGCCTTAAGCCCCAAATAGTTTTTTATTTTTCTAATTTTGTAAGCCTTATAAGTTTTATAAGTAGTAGAAGTAGATTTTAAAAGCAGCAACCCTCACTCCTTTTCCCTTTAGTACAAGCAGTTTACACATTCCTTAACCCTCTTACCCCATTCTATGCTCCCCATATTAATTCTACCCCCAAATCCAGTAGAAATGTTTAGTCTCTTGTCAAGGCAAGGCCTGTTCTGTTTGGAGAATGTTTGTATCTTGGCCTAAACTGCAGAACACGGTCAAGAACTGGGTGACTGTGTGCACTCTGTGCCCTGAAGAAGATGAAGATTGATGAAGAGAGGGTCTCAAAAGCCCCCAGCCCCAATTCCCAGGGGGCGGGGTGGGGAGTGGGTCAGGGCAAAAGTAACAGGGTGGACACACTTGGGATTGGACAGATATTGTTATAAAATGTAACATCTTAGGCACAGCCAGCGCGTGGTGTAACACCTATTGCCTTGGCACATTAAACCCTTTCCTTATCTCACCCCCTAGTTAACTGCTCCGGAGTTATTTTTTTAGCACCAACATTCCACGGCATCACTTATTTTCAAAAGCAGATCACATTGGCATCTAACAGTACTCTACTATGTGTTTCAGAATACACCTATCTGCAGTATCAGTCACTATTGTACATCAGCAGTGGACAGGCTGTCTTGTGTTTTTATAACCTAAAGACAGCATAAGTTTGCCTAGTGTTCATGTTTCTGCTTGTGCAGATAACAGTAATAGATGTTCTCAGTTCTGAGTGGACGAATGCGTGGTTCTAAAGGAACCATTTTTGTTTGCCATTTGTTGTATTTTAGTGAATATATCCAGCCACAGAAAACATTGTTTACTTGAGAATTGCATCATATTAAATATCCCTTACATGTCTGGACTGGATAGAAACTGCTTTTTCAGATTCAACTAAAATCACTTTTAAAAGCCATGAATACAGACAACACAGCACAATTCTTCCAAGTCCTTCCAGGAACTGTAGACAGAGTAACAGTGTCTCATGACAGATTGCATCATAACTGCCAATATGATACTGACTGTGGTTGCTTCACATTGTCCCTTCTTCACTAGGAGATCTTATGGTAGCAGTGCTATGATTCCCTGCCCTGTAGTAAGTAGAAATACATGAATAGCAATCCATGGTGTAGTTATTGAGACCATGGCATCAAATTTCACTGTAGTTTGGGACTTCCAGTCTGACTCTACTCTTGCCATCTGCCAGAGTTCAGAGGTCATGCATTGTTATATGCAAGCAGAATAGTCCATACATGCTTACCTACACTCAAATGTCTTTTGAAGTGTGTTATATTTAAAATAAAACCAGCAGTCTACCAATTCAATTTGTGTTCCCATTGAGATAACTTGGAAAACTTCCATTTTAGAGCAGGGTTGGGGAGTGGCATCTCTGTTTGCACATTTGCAAAACTTTCATGTGTAAGCAGAACAGAAGTCTCTGCAGACCTTAAAACAAGGAGTAATAGGAACATGTCTTCTGATTTAGGCAAACTGTAAAATCCCTCAGGCTATCTTTCTCTGGTTACACCATTAGGACTGACAGGTTTCATTGGTTTTAACCAATGAAACACTGTGATCTCCTGTGCTATTCTATAACCTTTTTGCAAAGGGTAGAGACAGACCTGAAACTACTGAATCTGTGGGGGGGTTTTGTGCTCCATCTGCTGGGCTCGAAGGAACACATTTTAAAAGAATGTGAATGAAAAGCTGCTGAAGGCAGAATCAGTGTTATCTGCAATAAAAATACTTATTGTGGAACTTCTGGCAAAAATTTGCTAAAAAGCTTTTGAGACAGTGTTGTTAGTGTTAATGCTGTCTGCTGTGCTCAACCAGCACTGCTCATTATGACTAACTTGTGCTGCTTGTGTAATAGCTGTCTGCTCAGGGCCTGGCTTCTCTGCATTAGAATTTTGTTCACTGTTTGCACAAATTATTTTAAAATTAAATCCCAGAATCTGGCATTTGTATTTTATTTTACTCATGGCTAGCAAGTTAAGCATGTGAAATCTTACAATTACAAACATTATGGGAGGAATACACATCAAAGTAAGAAAAGATCTGGAGAGGCCAAAAGAGTCTGGAGACTTTTATTTCTGGTAACTAATGTACGGTTATCAGTATTTTCCTGCTTTGCATCTGATTACAGTAACATTGTGATCTGAGGAAAACCCTTTCACATAACAACCATAGTGCAAGGGCTTAGAGATCCCATTCATCTCATATTGTACACTGTCCTGCTTGCCTGTACTCTTACTAGTTAGTGATTTTCACCTAAAAAAGAAAGTTTTAAAACAGAAGGTTGATCTTCAATCTGCCCATCACTACTGTCATTGTTTAAGCAGACCTCCCACAAGTTTTCCAGGAAAAATAAAAAATCTCCATCAAACAAAAAGGAAACCTCTTGACAGTCGATCTTTTTAGCTACCCTTCACAGACCCCTTGGAAATAATTCATTCATAACTATAGATGGCAAGTTGTAGGTTGAAAGCCTAGCCTCATGCAACTGCTCAGAACCATCTTACAAGTTTAGAAAGGGAAGTAATAACTGAGATTAAATACTGCTAGATTCCTGGTAACTTGCAACTGCTGATCAATTTGATGCTGCTGTTTAAAGTTTTCACAAGCTTTTTTCTGAAATGCTTTCCTGTACACAGGAAATTCAAGTTTTTCTGACAAGTCTGTCACTCCTAAATCCTTTTTCACATTAGAATCAACTATGTATTACTGGTTCCTCTGGAATAAATCCAGGTTTTATTTCCACAGATATCAAATATCTATTCAGTTTCAGAAGTAGTTAGAATTTACTCTTTCATTTCAGTGGCAGAGCAAGCGGAGTCTATTGATAATCCACTGCATGAAGCTGCCAAACGAGGTAAGTGTGTTTGGTCTTTTAGTCCTGTAATGCTAAAGGCTGTTTTGCTTGTTTTCTGCTATAATAATAATAGTATATTAAGAATTAAGATGTTCTGCCTGTTTTGCTTGTCTAGTATCTTGAACAAGTTATCTGGTAAGTTTTACAGCTTTGAAAAGCTGAGATACAAGCCTGGTAGAATTGCCACTCTGTGACTGTATGCACAGAAAAAGTGTGGTACCATCCATTTAACTGCATAAGGATCTGAAGGTCTTCTGGGAGTGGAAAACATATGGTGTGACTTTGGTTTAATGAATGGTGTTGCTGCTAACTCCCTTTTTCTCTTTTTAAGTTCATTGGAAGACTGTCATTCAGAGAGAACTATGTGTCTTTAATGGTTCTGTTAACTCTTTAAAGAAAAAAAAAATCATCAAAACTGATTTTGTCTTTCAGGCAACCTAAGCTGGTTGAGAGAGTGTTTGGATAATCGAGTTGGTGTCAATGGCTTAGACAAAGCTGGAAGCACAGCTCTGTACTGGGCATGCCACGGAGGCCATAAAGGTATCAGAGAATTAATTTGAAATTACTGTTCTTTGCTTTTCTTGATGTGCTATTCAGACTGATAAAATTACAGTGCTATAACAAATAACAAAGCCTTTTTTTTATGTTGTTCTATTTTTTATAAAAAGAAAAATTAGACTAGAAGGGAGGTTCAGCTCCATCAACTGCTGTGTGTTTTGTTGCCATTGAAGCAGGCATTCTCATCAGTGTAACTGCTAGAAGCAGAGTGGGAAGAAGGACAGACCAAAAAGAAGTTTTCTGTTATTTTGCATATTCTATGCAATAGCATGTCTTTTGACTAATGATTGTTTGCCCAATGCAGTCCGACTGTTACAGATTTTTATTAGCTGATTGGATTGCTCTTTCATTGAATCTAAATTAAAATTTATACTAAGAGTGCAAAAAGCCTGTTTTGTTTCTACTAAATTTTTCTCTTTAAACCTCTCCCTGTTTTCTGCAGATATAGTAGATGTTCTGTTTTCCCAGGCAAACCTAGAGTTAAACCAACAGGTAGGTTAAACCAACAGATCCTTACAGTAGATGTGTGATGTTATTCATCCTTGGTACAAGCTGAAAGGTTTTTTGCTGTATTTTAATCCTGTTGCTTTTCCCTCTAACTCCACAGAACAAATTGGGAGACACAGCTTTGCATGCTGCTGCATGGAAAGGTTATGCAGATATTGTAGAGATGCTGCTGGCAAAGGGTAAAGATCTTCACCAAGGTTTCAACAATCTATGTGGCAGACTAGATTCATGAATGTTTTTTAGTTTGTATTTTTAAGTGTTTTTGTATAACTCAAGTACAGTCCTTAGCCAGCTACCCTGCCTGACTTTATAAGTCTTGCAGAAAATTCTGACAGCTATTTGGAAAGTTGACATCTCACCTGCTCAAGATAGGTTTCATCCTGCTTTGCAGACAAAAGTAGGCACTTAACCCCAGAGCAGCAATGACATCTGCTTGCTAGAAAGGGAGAGTAGCCAGCAAGTTCCCTAAATAACTGTAGCTTGTGGAAGAGCATCCATAACTTCTGGTCTGCTTCAGAGCAGTTCATAGGTCAGACTCCTGTGTCCGTTACTATTCTACCCACCTTACTGAAATTCATGTCAGAATGCCATTGGTCGAGAAATAGCTGGGACAGTGATTCATGATGACAATTTTTCTATTATGAAGGGGCAAGAACAGATCTGAGGAACAATGAGAAGAAACTGGCTTTAGATATGGCAACCAATGCAGCTTGTGCTTCCTTACTTAAGAAGAAACAGAGTGCAGGTATTTCTGATTTTGTTTTTCTGATAAATTTTTTCTTTTAAGAGGACACTTAATATTTTAACCAAATATCAATATGTCGAAAGCCATAAAAAACACTTGGGAGATATATGGACTGAGTTGTGTTCAAAAGGGCTCACTTGAGAGGGTTAGTTTAGATTTGTGATAGAAACGTGGTTTATCACATGCAGTGTTGCTGACTCCACACAAAGTGCCATCCTGTGTCAGCAAGAGGCAAGAGTTCAGATGTGAGAATAACAAGGGAAGGAAATAAAAGACAGGTCCTTCAGATGGAAGAAAGCAAGATGGAAATTACTCTAAAAGCAATGTACCACAAGGGACAGGATATGAAAGTAAAATGGTGTGCTGTCTTCCCCATTGTGCTTGTCTGTTCCTCCAAACTTATGCCAAACCAACACCAACAGATGCTCCTGTTTTATTTTCTTACTGCTAATTTTTTTTTAATTTCTTATTCCTGTATTTTTCTGAGTGACTGTCTAATAGAGAAATGAAGAAAGACTGCTTTCAGGTATTTATCAAAATAGTGTCACTGCTTCGCACTGTGTTCATCTCTCCTGATAGCACAGTGCCATGTCCAAAAGAGTTAAAAAGATACAATGCTATTTTAAAAAGCTGAACAAAAACTGAATGGTCCAGTATTGTGTAACTAATACTGCCTATAGTTTTCAGGGGGCTGAAGTTAGGGCGGAAACCCTAGGTGAAATGAGAAATTATTTAAAAACAGAGGCAGAGTTAAAGCTGGTTTTGTTGGGATATGCAGTCTCGCAACTGTATTGTCACAGGACAAGTGAGAACAGAGGGAATGCTAACCTGTGGGAGCTTAGTGGGAATTAAATGGTGGAATAGCTGACTCCAGCTTTAGACGCCAAGAGGAGCAGTTGCAGCAAAAATATTATCCAGCTCTTTGGTTGAGGTAATATCAGGATTTCCCAGAAAACTTCTGACAAATTATTTTGACTCTGAAGAAAGCAGTTGTAACAAAGGGCAGAATTCCTTCTGTTTCTGTATTTTTTTTCTAAAGGTGGTTAATCCCTGTTAGGAGCACTTACTTCATCTTTGCATGTTAATTGTAGGCACCTGGTACAGGTGTATTCTCTGTTCTGATGTCCCTCATAACTATATTAATGTTTGATTTCCTGATCCTAAGTAACTAATCTTCTACTTTGTCACTCCCTCTAAATTAATTTAGTTTCGTGGCTGGCTAATTTTTCATCCTTAGTCACTTTATCTATCACTGGTCTCTGGTACCCTCACACCCTGTCTTTTCTTGCTTGCCTGAGCTGATATTCTCAGTCTAACTGCAGTTTCAGTATTAGCTTCCATGTTTGCTTTTCTACCTTAATTTCACCTTTTAAATATCTCTGACACTGCTGATCTGTATACTTTTCTTGCATTTTCTATTTTCTTGGCTATTTTCAGTAATTTTGTTCGTTCTGTTGAGTTTGCATTTCAGTATTTCCAATCTCTATGAGTGAAACAATTGTTCTTTTTCAGAAGTTCGATTCTATATCAGTAGTCTTCCTGTCCCCAGTTCCAAATCTGCTCTTATTTAGATACAGCTTATATCATACTCCATTTATAAAACTGTTTTATTGGAGGAAGCTTACACTACCTCCACTTAAATGTTCAGTTTTGTTTTACATGTACACAGACACATTCAAATGCCATAATTGCTGAAATATATTCTAAAACATTAGAATTATTAAAGTCATGTCATGGAAATGTGTGCTGGTTTAAAAGTTAACCAGCAGGGGGAATGAACCCAACTCAAAGGAGAGATTATAAGTCAGAATAACAATTTATTAAAATAATACAGTAAGTACAATAATACAAACAAACAATTGGTCTCAACCCACAAAAACCCAAATGTATAACCCAGTACCCTGGGGCATGAACAAAGTGGTGTTCCTTGGGCCCTGTTGAGTCCAAAGTAAAGGGAGAGGGGAAGAACCTGCTGGTGGGAGAGCTGCTGCAGTCTGGCCAGAACTGGTGATCGCAGTCCAGTGGTGGTCTAAGTCTGGTTGAGAGCGATGAGATGCAGCCGTCCTCTGGATCCCACGAGTGGGTTGAAAAATGTTCCAAAACTCCAAGATTATATATCCTCCAGTTCAGGCAGGAATGTTCAGTGCTCCCCTCAGGGCGGGGAGTT
>NW_021940917.1:968013-1069410 GCF_001715985.3 Manacus vitellinus | reverse complement strand
TTTTTTTTTTCAGTTAGATTTCTTTTCTCAAAACAATTAAGCAAGTCAGTTTTAAAGTTATCTTAGATTTCTGGAATAAGAAAGAGTAACACAGTTATCAATTCTGTGAATTATGTCAGGCTACACCTGGTTTTTTTAATACTTTAAGATGTTATTGCAAAACTACAACTAACTAGGATCTCGTGATGTACAATGTTATATATGTTATCTGTAATCCATATTCCTACTCCTATATATTTGAAAATCTGTAGGAAAATAATCATCTATCCCAAAAAACCCATGCTATTTATCTTGGTACAGTCTCAAAGATAGGTGTAGTTCTCCAGGTACTGCTGCACATCTGGTAAATATACTTTAATATTCCGATTTCCTGCTTACTATCCTTCAAAGACAAAGGCTCGTAAGTGTATCTAACAAATAACTAGTCAGGAAAAAATATAGATGAGAAAGGGGGGATGGGAAAAATAAATGGAATGTGTTTGATTTTAGGCAGAGAATGGCAGCCAGCTAGGCACTATCCCCACTTTATGAGAATAAAATCATGGAGGCTCTTCTACCAGCTCAGTGATCCTATCCTTTGTGATTTAAAAGTAATATATGCAGAATATAGGATTAAAGAGTTCAAACTCTGGCGTACAGGTTCAAAGGAGCCAGAACATGGCTCTTGAAGGTCACAGACTAAATCTCCTAGGTAGGAGGTGTGATTACTGGTATAGCCCTTCATTTGAGATCCAGATCTACGGCCCCATCTGTGTAGCCCTAACATCTCTAAATGATAGAGGAATCAGATTTGTTTGGTCCTGGTTTGCAAGCATTGCAAATGTGAGTAATTTTCTGATTTTATCCCAGATTAAGAGAGAGTTTTCTTTCTTTCCAGATACAGTCCGAACACTGAGTAATGCAGAGGAATACCTTGATGATGAAGACTCTGATTAACTTTTTTCATTCAGCATAAAGAACTATAACTTGCGTTGCCTATGTCAGTCTCAAAACATATCTTTGCAACTGTAAAAATATCTTATTTTGAGTATTGCAGTCTTCCAGTATAGCATATAAATGAGTGGGTGAAATCATGCTTTCCAAAGGAATAATCTTTCCCTAGGCCAGAAGATGTCATATTTTGAATCAGAGTTCCTTTGGAAGTATCTCACAGAGGAAGTGTGGTGTACCATTACTATTGAATGGGTGGAAGACCATATTCTAAACTCACATGTTTCATCTCAGGCCTTCCCAGCAAGTGCCTTGCATCTCTGGAACGCGTTTCTCAAACTGAAAGGTCCTTCTGGGACAGCAAGACACCATTGCTAACATTTTCCAAAATCTCCCTGGGCATAGTTTCCTTTGTGCAGCTAATACTGACAGAGTCAGTACTGGCTGACAGGCATGAATGGGCATTCTGCTATAGAGAGGGACCATTATTTGCCCACGTGGAGCCAGCATGACAAAGTTTGATTTTTATTTTTGGTAAAATTTTTTCCCTTCCTTCCTCTACCCCTCTGAGTAAAGTGCAAAATGACCTAGGATGATCTGCCCCAGGATACTTTGTCTTCTCTATTGCTATGGGCCCAATCCCTGAAATGTTAACTCAGGTGAAATGCTTGCTTAAGTCAGGTTTGCTTGAGAAATATACTTAATTCTGAATTTGGTGGCTTGGTTATTTTGCTTTTTGAAGTGCATTATGCTGAAACTATTTGTAGTGAAAAGAAGACAGAATATTTTTCTATTTATCCTGCCTAAAATTTTTAGTACCAATCTCTTTCTTTTACTTTGTAAAAGTGCTCTTGTATTTTGTCCTAAATTACCTCAAAGTTGAAGAGTGTTTGAAGGAATGAGGGAAGATGTATATCAAATATACCACAGGTATTTAGAAGAGATACCTTAAGCTGAATAAACATTTTTAAAATGCATTGCTTCTTCCTGTGAATTAAAGAGAACTAAAAAATTATTGAGCCACTTTCAAGCTTCCCTGCAGAGTTAAAAAACAGTACTTTCTTTAGATTGCTCAAATAGCTGCAGCCAAATATTGTACCTTACTGAAGGGTACTTTCTTACTGTGATGGTAAGAAAATGTTACAAGTATTTGAGATACAATATTCAATTTTTGTTGCTAGCTTCTCTAGTAGAGACTTCTAACAAATTCATTCCAACACAGTAATCTGGCATACCAAAACAAAACCAAAAAAAAAAGAAAAAAAAAAAAACACCAAAAAACTCTTGCAAAAGATTGGGGATAAGTGAAAAGCTCTTGTGAAAGACTGGAGATAAATGAAAAGCTCTTGAGAAAGTCTGGGGATAAACAAAGCTCTTGAGAAAGTCTGGGGATAAACAAAGCTCTTGAGAAAGTCTGGGGATAAATGAAAATCACACTAAGTATTTTAGAGATTAAAAGAAGTGTAGAGCACTCTTAATTTCCCACTTTTAAAAATACATTCAACCAGATTTTTTATTTTTATTAGATACAGGTAACGCTTGCTAAGCACTTATCAAAGAAGGCAGTGCTTGATTGACCAGAACTGTGTAAGATGGAGGCATTGCATAAATAGTCATCTGCACATATAATTGAAAACTGTTTAAATGTTAAAACTGTAGAACAAATGGTTTAGCCCTATGGAATACTGTGGCTACATGAACAGTGATGTTTTATTTTGTATGAGCTTGAATATCCTAGAGGGGAAGAAATAAAAACCAAAGCCACCAGTTTTTTCTCTCTAGCTTTCATTAGGACAATTGTTGAACATAACTCTTAATAGACAGAGACTGTTCTGCTTCATATTTAATCAGCCAGCTATTCTGCTAGCTCAGCTTTTTACCATAGTGAAGCTACATGTTATGATGCATGCTGTTGATTAAAATGATACAATTTCAAAGTGCAAGTTTAAAAGTTCTTGCCTCCTGTAATGAGAGGCAAGAAGGTTCTTGAGTCTTTTTCCTGCATAAATGAAGCTCTCAAGATTAAAATTCTTCAGTGTCACAGGATGTGGAGAGAATGGCTCTTCCCAAGTCATTGTATTCTCTATTGAGTTTTGGAGGCAGAGTTTGTATTCATAAATAACTCTTAATGTAATGTCTTCTGCTGCCATGGGTTCAACATCCTACAAGGAAAACATTATGCTCATGTCTCTGGAATTAACAGCTGCCAGAAGACCCTGTGTTCTGCAGATGCAGCAAAAGAAGAATGGTGACAGAAGCACAAGCTGAGCCCAGAGATTGCATCTGAAGTTCTTACCACTGAAAGAAGCACATTTACATTGCAAGGCAGCTAGCAAGTGGTGTAATTTGTTTCCAAGACCAAAATTATCGCTTTTGTTTTTTATCCACAACTTTGTTTTCCTTCATGAGACTTTCTGCTTATCTTGTGAAATACAGATCACTGTGAAAGTTTTCAGGCAATAAATTACTTTTTGCCTAACTCCAGCAGTTTAAGTTTTGATGTAAAAAACAAAACACAACCCAAACTGAATGTCCTACAAGCTAGAAGGAGTTACAGCTGGAGTAAGCTGATACAATTTCTTACCAGTCTTACTGGTTATGCAAACCTACTTACTCCCTCTACTTTTCTTCAATCTATGTGCCACTGCAGGCTCATGGATAAATTTAAGACTTTTTTCAAGGGCACCTGCATTCGGTGTTGTAACAATAAGAAAAGTAATTTTTTTTAGGAGCAGCAAAGTGAAAGTTTTCAAGCGCACGGTGTCTTCTAACTGAACGTTGAAGGATATTCTGTCTTGTGTACTTCTGCTTGAAATAACGTGTGCCTTTCTATTGAAAATAGCTATGGTCCACGTAGAAATTATGTGCTGTTAGGGGATACTTGAATTGATTGGAAGCTTTTTCAAACTGAACTGGTAAATCTTCTGTTGGCTTAATCAAAAAGTCAAGTGTTTAATCCCTTTTTTCTAGGAGAAAAAATGGGATATTTTTTGAATTGTCTTAGACTCTGGATAATTTTCAAGTTAGTATGCTGTTTTACTAAGACAAACCCCACTTTACTGAATTCCACTCTTACATATGCCATCACCTGAAATTTAATTTGCTTAAAACAATTAAGGTCACACAAAAGGATTAAACTGAGTGGCCCGTTTCTAACAAAGTCTCCACCTTAGAACTCTTAAGTCCTAATTTCTGGCAACAGTGTCATGTTTCTTGTTTGAGTTTTATGTCAAAGACTGAAGATTGGCGAAAGCCTGACCATGTGATCATTTCAGTTGTATATAGTCAGGTGTTCAAGCATGCAGCATACATCACAGAATTAAAAATTTGTTTTCAGCCATTGCCACCTCCCAGTGAAACCTTTGAAATGTACCACTGAGCCCATTACATAACAAGTAATGGGCCATCAGTCTGCTTCATGAGTCTATCACTTCTCCTCTGTCCAGTGGGAGATTTTTCTTTCAGATACGGATTATTTGGAATATGTGCTGTTTCTTATAATGAAAATCCATATTCCTTCTTTCTCTTCTGTCCAAGACTGACTCCTAACTTTAAGGAACTTTAGTGAGAGTTAATATAAAACAAATATGAAAACATATAGAACCGCAAGCAAATTGGACATTTGAAAGTTTTTTATAGTAATATTTCCAATTTGAATTCTGAAGCAAGTCTCTGGAATCCAGTGAAGATAAATGGGAAATGGAGGACCTCTGTTTTTAAACTCAGCACAAACCTGTATTTGTTTTCTTGATTTGTGTTACTTAATATACTACATTTTTGCTCACAGCTGTACTGCAGTCACACCTCCACTTGACTTCATTTCTACGAGGACATACTGAAATTAATCATCTTCAGATGTACTCAACATAGAATTAAATCCTCAGAATTTATATCCAATTTTTATGTACCTTCCTTGTTGAGACTTCTATAACACAGGTAGTTTCACAGTGTTAGTAATTTACTCAGACTTTTTTAATAAAAGGCTTAAATTTTATCTTCTCATATGATTTCCCTAAGGCAGGTAAAATTATGGTACATTTCAGGTAATCTGTCAATGTTTGCTTTTATGCTTTTCCCTAAGATTTCTGTTCAAGCCTAGAAAATTCCAACTGCCTGGATATGAATTTAAAACAGAAGAGGAATCAAGAAATAAAAATATATCTGGCCTACATGCACTTACCCTGAAAGCAAGAGCAGTAAACATATTGTTAACAAAAAAGTTGTATGACAGGTAGGTTGAGTAGCAGGCACTGTACTTAAGAGAAACTTGTATAGATTCATTAAAGCCCTGAACTAGCATTTACTTTGGCTTTAACAACTTCCAGAAAAGTTGGCCCATTCAGTTACAATTCCATGAGTACTTTTCTAAAATATAGTTTCCACCTGGAGTTAGTATTGATGGCAGCAGGAGTTCAGGAACAACACGCAGACAATCAATGTGATCAAAGCGATGTCCAATTTATCATTTAAATGAGTTCACTTTTATACAGTTTAGTTTCTTCCGGGTACATGCCTACAACAAGGTGATTGGGTAGCTCAGTCTGTGCACTCATGTCATGCTTTCAGTTCATTGATTCTGGTGCTCTGTCTGCGCAGCCTGACATCGTACGTGCCACCCAAAGTCCCTAATATCGATCCACATTTAGGGGCTTTCCGAGATTCTGCAGGTGTTTCTTTATCTCCAGTTTTCCCACAACTTTCAACTATAAACACATGACTTTCTCATACCTAGCAACCATAAACATACAGTATTGTATTCACACAGCTAACAGTTATAAACTCACATAATTTCACACAGTCTGCAAGTATAAACACCACACAGCTTGCAACTTCCAAAGTTGTATCAAGCAAGGCCTACAAAAATGCAGGAGAAATTGTTCACACAATCCTGCTCTCCCAACAAGTTAGAGCAGTGGCAAGTCATGAAGTAACACAAATGTGACCAAATTTCATCCTGCTAAAAGACTGTAGAGTGCTCTCTAGTCAGACAAGAATAGTTCAAAAGCTCGAATCACTTCAGAGGCTGAACCACTGCAGATATTTTCTCATAGAAAGATGTCTGAAGGTGAACAGTTTATGTAGGCTTCTTACAACCAGTGCTGGAAGTGCTTGAATTACTTCAGTAGGTGTGACAAGATCATTCAAGTTAATTGAGTTTGAAATGAAAAGCCATTATTACACGGAAGAAAATAGGTTGAAAGGGTTTGGTGATGCTTGTATTTTTAGTCATTTCCATTCAGTTTTAACCAAAGCCGGACTATTCCAGACAAAGCTTCAGTAGTTTTCTAACCACTTAAATCCAGTTTTACTCATTTTAGGGAAACTCCATTTCAGTGGTATATTGCCATTTTAAGGGCTGTTAACTGTTAGTTCTCTGAGCTCTGACTTTGCACTTTTCCTGGTTGCACCAGTAACCTCTTAAACCAGTGTCTGCAGCCTACAAGCTATTATTCTTCACATTTCAGTACTTAAAAACTTTAAATGAAATCTAGTATTCTTGTGCTGGGGTTAGTTTTCCATTTGTTCAAACTGATGGCTGACTGAAGTGCACAGTAGCCATATCCTTACTGTTAAAAAGTATTTTGAAATTTAAAGAAAAGTGAAGAATTAAAACAGCCTAGTGTATGTACGTTACATATCTAATAATATTCTTGAGCTATGGGTTTGTGAAAACTCATGACATCTTAGATGCAAAAACGTAAGAGTGCAATATGGAATCTCTTTGCATATATAGTAGAAAGACCAATCATTGAAATACCTAGACATCAATATTATTTTTATGTAAATGCATGCAGATAGCCTGAAATTTATCTTACCAGATTGTGTAATAAAAGTGTACACATACCTATGGATTGACTTGTGACTTTTTAAAAATTAAATTACCATTTGTCTAAACTCAATTTGTGGTTTCCAGGGTGCATTTACTTTGGAATCAGAAGAAGGAATTTCAATCTCACATGAAAGAATTAAAAAATATTTTTTGTGTGTCTGGTGTTTTTACAAACCTGTAACTTCATGTTTGGAGATGAGCTGAAAAAAATGTCTGCTTAATACTTCATGTATTAAGACACAAGTTTAAAAATTCTGCTTTTTAAGACCTGCTAAGCATGGATTGAGTCTAACATACTTCCTTCTTGTGTGAAAAGACAATTTGATCCAAACTGTAATATGATAATGTATTACTGATTTTTGTTCCTATATGTCAGAGCTTTTTTATTTAATCAATCATTTTAATTGTATTTTAAGTAAAGTTAAGTAAACTACTGATTTCTTTGATACCGTGCTCTGAAAACTGGTCACACATCTGTCTTGGTCCACCCAAATGCATCACTTTATTACTTTATCAGGTGGACTTTGTTAATGAACTAAGTGGTTCTCCTATTTGAATTTAAAGAACAAAGCTGAATTCTTTTGCTTTCCATATCAAATCTGCAGACCTCATTGCATCCCCTATGCAATTCTATTTTTTGTGTTGACCAGACCCTAATCACTGTAGGGTGCAAACAAACCTATTGTGTGTGTGCATGGTGGCTACACAGACAGGCTTTGTCAAATGCAACTGGAGTCAAGAAAATTGAACCTAAAGAATTGTGCCCAGTCTCTCGATTTCTGGTTAAAGAATGCAGCGTAAGATAGCACCAAAATTACTTGCTCACTATAAAATGAGTGAATTTCTTGACTTGAATTTTTCATAGCTCTCTAATTTAAAAATATGTACATACTAGAGAACAAAGCCTAATTTGTAGAACAATTATTGGTTCTCCTAATAAAAATATATGTAAAGTTTTCCTGTATTAAGCAGTTTATTAAACATAATCACCTCAGTCTACATCAATGTTTACCCTGTGATTGCAGTAAAACTTGTTGATTTTGATGAAAAAAAAAATCCAGGCACTTTACAAAAATCTCTTAAACAATTCTTTAGTAGTTTACCTTTATTTCACTAGATAGGCAAATATTTCTTTGACTAGTTGAGTAGTATTCTTGTAATTTAAACTTGCAGAGCAGGATGTGTTACTAAGTGTATTACCAAAAACAAGACTTCCAGACTCAAAGCAGAAGTCCAGACATGATCTGAAGTCAATATAGTGTTTCTACTACTTTCTGAAACAGCTTTTTTTTTCCTAAAGTATGTAAGGTTATATATAAATACCTTTCTGTTTAGCCTGGGGGATGAAGAAAGAAATAGAAAAGAGAAAAAAGAGCCAAAACTTGCGTAGGTTTATAGTTAGTCATTTCCTGCTCCCCTACACTTCAAGATACCTCTCTCCTTAAAATAAGATAAAAACATTCTTTTTGCTAATTTAATTTCCAAGCTGTCTACCAATTACTTGGAAAGATGAGTTGGTTCTCATTTTTAAAGGCAGAACAGATATAATTTTTAGGCAAGACAAGTCACTGCATTGTCAGTTGCCTTAATTTTATTGGCAAATGCAACCATTTGACACAATCCTAATACAGCAGACAGTTTTCATGTTCAGTTCTGCACTAGAGTGGATGATTCTAATAGGACTAAGTGAAAAGGAAGGTTTGGTTGGGTTTTTTTCAAGCATCAAAAATCTGGTAAGGGCGGGCCATATAGGTTTAATATGGTCTTCCACTCATCCTCCATCAGGACCATGCACACAGACATGCCCTCCATGTGATGAAATGTGCAGGTCTGCTTTACCACAGGTCTGGAAAATACATTCTTTTCTGCTGTACTTTTTCTGAAGTACCTGTTAATATTTGTGTTCTCATGCAGAGGCCTTTTGAGAAAGAGAGTAGACCGTGGCCAGTACGAATTGTTCTAAGGAACCGTGTCAAGCTTGGCTGTCTTAGAGTAAGCAGAACACAAGATGCAGGAAAACCAAGAGAGCTACTAAAAGAAAAATTATAATATTAATATTATAATTAATATTAGAAGCTATTAATATGTATCATGGAGTATTTTCCAATTCCTTAATATGAAGGGCTATAAACATTGTTAAGAGTCAGCATTTAAAGCTGGAACATAATCCTGAACACTAGAAAATTCCAGGCAGACAGACGAAAACTGATGTTTCCATACACAGTAAGATTGCAGAAATTTGATATGACAGTTTTCCAGTAAAAGCTAGCAGTGTGAAACCAATGGAGCATTAGCATAAGTGTCTCATCAAACCTGATGGTGCTGTTTGTGAAGATGACCTGTTTTCAGAAACAGCATGTCTATTTTCATGCAATATATAACTTATTGCTGCATGATATCAAATACAGTTATAATGCCAGGCATGTCTAACTATCTCATGTCTCAGAAAAAAATCTGATTCAGCAAAGATCTGTTAAATGCTGAAAACTGTGTAAAAACAACAATTTACAATCACTATTGACCAGATCTGTGGATGTAATAAGAAACTTGTGAAGCAGTAAAAAATGATGGTATTTCTTATTTATGAGCATTGTTCAAACAAAATGTTTTTTAAGAAAGTCAGATGCAAAGTTATGGACTTAGGAAGGAGGAATGAAGAGAATACCATTAGAGCACAGGGAATTGTGATTTTGCTCAGGCTCCCTAAATCTCTCCCTAATATCAATTCTGTCCTCTGATGGAGAATTTGTAGAATATTCTCAGCTCTTTTCCCTGTTCTTACCAGTCCTTGCTGTATTTGAACAATGAGTGAGTCATCCCAGCTACCTTTTAGCATGCAGTAACTGAGGGTGACAAATTTTTTGTGGATTTGGGGGATTTGTGGTTTTTTCTGTTTGAGAGAAGGGTTTTGTGCAAGTGTGGATGAGATTCTATTCTGTTTTCACTAAATTTTATATTGATCTGTAGCAGAAAGAGTTTGTAATATCACTGCAAAGCCAGCACTATGAACTCACTTTATATAGTCCTTTTCCACAAATGCTAGAGAACCTGATGCAATTCAAGCACTCAGTTTTTGTGAAAGCATTTGGCTGATCTGCTGTAAAAGAATTCAGAAGTCATATGAGAAAAGGGTAGATGTATGATGGAAAAAAAAAAAAAAGAAAAAAAAAAGACAAAAATACAGCAAAACTTTCTGAATCTCTTTTCCTGGTGTTTAGGTCTACAAGAGCAGCATACTTCGTAAGGGACCACAGTCACACTTCATAAGTGTCATTCTTGTACCTGAGTGTATTTTAGAAGTTCAGTGGAACCTTTTTATACTAACGTAAAAATATATCCTAAGGGTCAAAACTGCTGCTTCCAAAACCCATTTTACTCTGATGTGGCCTTTGTCTATGATAGTGTATTACTGCTCTTGCAGGTCCACTTTTCTCCTAATTTTTAACAGGATATGTTTTTTGCCCTCCTACATGCTTTGGTGCATATTTCCACTATATTATAAAGCTGAAGCTGGTTCCAAGCTAAGAACCTTCTTTAAGACATAAAAGGCCATTTAAGTATGCTGTTAGAGTTTTCCTTGTCTGTTTTCTTTTTCTTGATATCTTTTCTCTATAAAAGAATGAAAGCTTCTACATTCTTGGAAAAGAATCAGATCAACTTCCATTCCCTCTCTAGATATCCATGGGACACCATACTCAAACAAGCTAATTCAAACCTGAAGGATAATGTTTGAGATAGTTTGTTGTGTCTCACCATGTAGAAACTTCTATGTGACTCAACAAACTTTCAGTGACCTTCTAGAGGAATACCACCACTCAAGCTTGCTGCCTGTTTTTGATGTGAGGAAGAGATCCCAGAAGCTCTTTTGTGAAGCCCAGCAATGCAAAATGTGACTTTGTACCACTGAATATGTTTGCGACACACATCCTTGGGCCTTCAGACAATGAACTCTGAAGTGACCTGAATTTCCTAGAATTTTGAGGCAAACGCCCCTGTTATATTTTGGAATGACATCTATGACTGCCACACATAATATTACATGGCTCAGTGACTTCCAATATTATCTTTAGCTTTATCTGTTGCTCCACTTTGGGATTCAGCTGTTCTGCAACTTCTCAGCAGCATCTGTAACACAATGGATGATACCCATCCTTCCTCACTTAGCAAGAACATCCAGAGTAAAGTATTTGAATGAAGTTTATATGGCAGTTGCATTTTTTTTAAGTTTGTTGCATTGTGCACAGATTGTAATCTAGTGGACTCTTTTTTGTCTGAGTTTCATCCAGGGAATATAGCCAGAGCTAGTTTTTCTTTCAACGGCACTTTTAACAACTTTTACATGAAAGACATTTTTCTATTGGAGTGACAGGTCAATATCACAACTCACCAACCTGAGTTGCCTGCCACTATAAATGACTCATTTCTCTTCTGAAACACTTACTTATCTCATAGCTAGATTATCTGTGGTATGGCGAGGTAAGAAATATCTGCAGGCTTTCCTCGCTATGATCAATTCATGACGCTGTGAGAATCTAAAAATTCGTCCTCTTGGGTTTTCTTAGTCATGAAGCTGTTGTGTATGTGCAAGCAGAGGAAACCTCAGAGAAGTCTGGAGGATTTAGGAAATGCTAATTAAAAGATAAAGCAACATGTGCTTAGAATCTGCCTGCAAATACTTTAGTAGTATTACTTTGGGGGACTGATTCATTTGCTACACTAGTCTGTATGTCTCAGGATTATAAAAGGTCATTTGACTGGCCTGGATTTCTTCAAATTTTATAAAACTCCTTTAATATGGATACTTGGAAATTCCTTTGTGATCTGCTATTCTGTGTTTTGGTATGTAAACAGCACTAAAGAGTTCAACCAGTTCTTCTGTGATTGTTTTGACAGTGGCACAATGTAAAAAAATTGCCCCCATAAAGCGGGTCAGTTGTCAGAAGCCTACTGTATGCTTACCTCTGAGCTCCCTTCTGACAGATTGGTGCTTTCACTCCTTACAATTGCATATGTGTAACAGGTAGGAGAATCCACAGACCCCCTGCTCTCTTATAACTGTTTTGCTCAAGTTTACCAGAAATTCACAAGAGCTTTTAGATACTAAATACAGCAATTGCTAGATACGGCATTGGATTGACCAGAAAACACAGTCAATGAACTCCATCATGCTACTACCAGTGCATGGACATCTGGCACTAGGTGCAGCTCCTGGGGTTTCTCTCAAGATATTTTCTGGAGCACTCCCTGCCTCCTCCTTCCATCTGCTCATTTCTTATCTGCTTACTGGGTAGTGATTGATTAGGATAGGTCAGTGGGACATGAGCTCAAGGCCAAAACTGCTCAAAGCAGGATGAACCTATCCTAATGTCTTGCCACATGGAGCCTGTCTTTGCCAGCTTCTTGCAGTAACCTCACATGACTATGAATTCCAGACACACATCCAAGAAAAAACATTACTTTTGTGATATTCTTCTCAACAAAATCTTGGGTTTTCTCAGAAATTTTGTACATAAGTGCGGACAGGCTTCATGGAGAAAGCCTGTTAACACCTGTGTTTAAAATTTAATGTGGCAAAAAATTACCAGCATGTCAAAGGGAGTGACAGAGAAGTAAGTGAGTAGAAAACCACTGCAAAAACAGTCTCTGGGAGAAGGCAAACCAAGATTTTAACAGCATGTAAAGTCATCTCCTATGTAGCTTAATTCTTCTCCTCAGACAAGGCTTAGAAGGAGGGACTCAACATACATGCAAGTTGACAATTCATATGTTGATGCTGGAGGGTTGAGTGAGGGAAGTGAACAACAACATAATCAGAACAAGAGATAAGCATGGCAGTGGAAGCTATTCTCTTCAGTCTCCCATCCTGACCCAAGCAAAATATTCTTCTGGCACAGCAGTAGCTGAGCTGCAATAGGTCACTGGGAGTGACACACAATAGGTATGAGAAGTTCATGTTCAGTTCTCTTTTCTGCCTGATGTGGCACATATCACCTGATTGAAAGCACAGACTGCTACACGTGGTCTTCTCTCTCTCCTCTGCAAGAACCTGTCAACACTGATTTTTTTTCCAAAGAATATTCTGGTTTGCATATAGCATTTTATTTCATTTTACAAGCACTAGTTTATAGTAATATATCAGCAGGAATGCCTCCATCTTATCAAATAAGCTGGAATAAGCAAGAAAGAGAAACAAGCTCACAAGTAGACCTCATTTTGTCATTTTTGTTATCATAACACCTGTAGTACAACAACTTATCAAATTTTTCTGTGCGGCTGGCAAGAGGTCAAGCTTCAACGAAGTGCTAGGAACAAAAGTATGTGGAAATGGAAGTTTTCGATGGAAATATATAGACAGAGAGAAAATGAGACATCAAATGAACAAATGTAACTCTGCTGTTTAGCTTTATACTTCAAGATGTATGAGAACAAGGTATCCCCACTACAAAGAAAAAGCACCCTGCATGAGGCAGCAAGGAGATGCAAGCAGTCTCCCCTGCTCTCAGTATTGTGTGTCACTGTACACCCAGGTGTCTGACAGTTTCTGAGTGCAGGACACTCCCTGCCATGCAGCTTCTCATTTACATGAATACTCACCACTTACTTGGGCAGGAGTTTGCTTGGCAGTTGAGTCAAGCAAGAACTGAGAAATTGTACATCTTTAGGCTTCACTCAGAAGCAACCTAGGGCAGCAGGCCTGTCTCGGTGACCACACGCATTTCCTAGATCAGGGCCTCTGTCTGTCTGTGTTTAGTTTTAGGAGCTCCTTGAATGAACAGTAATGCTGTTAGTGGGTTTTCTGTGAATCAGGTTTTGAGCTCCTGGCCGTCCAATGTAACCAAATCCCATACATTGTTACCTTCAGCTTTATTACCACTATAACTGTTTGCTTGAGAGCAAAGCCCTTCTACTCAACCTGTTCTCACTCCAAAAGGAATTAAATATGGTTTTGTATATGTAGTGGTACATCCTCAGTTCTTTAAATTCTACTACTCCTTGTAAACCACCTTCATTGTATCCGAGCCAGACTTGAATCAAAAATTGATCTTATATGACTGGGTAATCACTATGGCATGTAGGAAGTGATGATTCAACTTTTATTGCACTAGCTACAATGTCTAAACACTGGAAATTTAAAGATCCAAACCTTAAGAAACAAACCAAAACAAAGTCTGAAAAAGAAATGTTAAGGATTCCAGGATTTGAAAACAGAAGGATTTGTAGACTATCAGAAGTCATAAAATGGTAATTTTGGTCAAAAATCAATCCAAAGCTGTAGTACATGAGTTTATTCAATCAGTGTCAGAGTTCTTAACCTCACCACTCCCATCATCCCTGAGGTGATTAGGTTACATTCTTTTATTAAAAAAAAAAAGAAAACAACAACAAACAAACACAAACAATGGTCACTGAAACTTATTCAACTATACAGCAAGGAAAAAAAAGCATTTTTTATTTATTGCTTACCAAGGTTGTATCCAGACTTGACTCTTTTCAAGGAAGTAAGTCTGAAGAATGAAAAATCAGTTCATCTTACCTGCAGTAAACTATTCTGAGTGAATTCATAGTTACACTGCTGTATCCCTTTCACACAAGATGGATAAAGTTCTTTAATATACAGTAATATCACCTGAACTGATGGAAAGAGGTCCCAGACTGAGGGGGAAAGGGCCGTTCTGCTGCTTTTCAGACAATTTGGCATGTAGGAAGCTGGTTTTTTTTCATCAAAACAGTTCAATGGGACAGGTAAAATATGATTTTCCAGCTGCTGAATTTGTGTATAAGCTTTATTGCCTGAAACCAGATGACATGGTCAGCCAAAGCCTCTTCAGGTTTATCTGTGCCAGCTCTCAGAGCTCTGGAGCACCTCTCTCATGAAGTCAGGCTGAGAGAGTTGGGACTATTCAGCCTGGAGAAGGGAAGGCTCCAGGGAGACCTTATTGCAACCTACCAGTGCCTAAAGGGGCCCTGTGACAAGAAAAGTGGAGACAGACATTTTGCAGGCATGTAGTGATAGGACAACCAGGAATGACTTTAAACCGAAAGAGGGCAGGTTTAAATTAGATGTTAGGAAGAAATTCTTTGCCATGAGGGTGGTAAAACACTGGAACAGGTTGTCCAGAGAAGTTGTGGGTGCCCCATCCCTGGAATTCTTCAAGACCGGATTGGATGGAGCTTTAAGCAATCTGGTCTAGTGGAAGATGTACCTGACAATGACAGGAAGGTTGGAGTCAGGTGATCATTCAGCTTCCTTCCACATCAAACTACTCTGTGTTCCTGTGATTTGAAACATGGGGTTAAAATTCCCAAGGAAATTTTCATCCTTTGTCCTACGAGACCTCTGGCCATCAGATGGCTTTACCTCTTCTAAGGTGGCTGATATATCTAAGAGTGTGTCTTAGTTTAACATGACACAAAGGTTTGCTAAAGAGGGTGGGACAGAAAAACCAAACTCCTCCCTCCAAGTTATTACAACTTCGAAATTAAGAGGCTTCAGGGAAAAAGGTGTGAAAAAGAAAATAACAACTCTTTAGAAAACATATATATATATATATGGAACTTACTTTCCCCACAAAACAAAACCAAAGCAAAAGAACAAAGTAACAAACAAAACCATGGAGCAGGTATATTCTTGACTTATTGTGTTTTCTAGGACATGGATTTCTTTTTGTTTACTTCTGTGTTAAATCATGATGCCATACCTTGTATTTTTTTTCCTTTATTTTCTTCCTAATTCCCATTATTTCTTTCACCTCACACCACACTTCTATAGAAGAGTTAAGTTTGCAGGTGGGAGATAATGATCTGTGAAGAATTGCAGGTAAAAGTATAGAAAACAGAAAGATTCAAAAATGATACACTTTAATACATTGCCAGTTATCTCAATTTTAATGTAAGTTCTGGGATATTTGCCTTTTTTCCTTTCAAGCTTGGGCTGCCATAAATCAAAATCACAGTGCACTTTTAACTAAAATTCCAGACATTTCTAGCCCTCATAACTGAAAAGAAACCACAATCAAAGCCAAAAAACCCCTCAAACTTCAGAAGAGCAAAAGAAGGACTAAAGGCTAAAAAGGCAATAAAAAAGATTATTTCCCTGCCAAACGTTTTTTAAACAAGAAAACTTGAAAGCATTTTTATAATTCACAAAATATTTACAAAAAAATGAAGAAACCCTTCAAACAACTATTGCTATCCTCATACTGCCACTTAAAAAGGAATCCATTATTTAAAGTATTTTCTATTTTCTAAACAAATGATGATTAAGCCCAGTGAACACACTAAGGTAAAAATTAAGACACACTTCCCAATTGTATAGCTCTGAATGTTTAGACAGCATTAAGATTTGCACCATATAATGCCTGTGGCAAAATGTAATACTAGCATGCCCTTATTTCTGACTATACCCATTCACTTCCATGTTTCCAATATTGTCTCTGTGAAAACTGTGTCTAAATATCACACCTCTTTCTCAGATTTTTTTTGAAAAACATAAACTGAAGGTGCATTAGATTTGGATAGAGATTTTTATTTCTTGCAGAGTATTGGTGGTACACCACTTAGAAGGCTAATTAGAGTTTTACATTGCGTTGTGTAATTGCCTTTATATCTAGGAGTTTTTTGCAATTTTTGTTCTCTTCCCATCATGTAAAAATAGGAAAAGGTGAATAAAAGGCCTTGGAGTTCCTTAAGCATCTGAGCTTCTGCAGTGACATGCTTGCCTCTAGGGACATCTTCCCACTGGGGAACTTGCAGGACCTGCATAAACCCAGAACAATAAAATTTATGCACACACACATATTTATGAATGACAGAGTAGCCACAGGAGGATCTACACTGATGTAATTCCACTAGTATTTTTTTTTCTAGGTGGACAAACTCTAGCAATGACCCATTGTTTACACTTCTTCATTAAAAGCTGTTGGCTCTTCAAGCAATTCCACTCTATGGATGATGGCATCTTTAAAGAACTCACATTAACCAAGAACTGAAATCTCTACTTTCTTCCAGTTGCATACCTTTTAGAAGCTATACAGTTTTCTATCAGCAGATGGCCATGTCGTTTTACAGCTATTTTCCCCTTCTGATTCTGTGGATTAAATGTTAGAAAGACAAAAGATCACAGCCAGCCCAATGTGATTTCTTTATGTATTTCTGTCTCGTATTTCCATCACAAGGTCAGCTTTCTTTTAAAGATTAGTAAGGTAAGGTTTTTCTGCAGGCATTCAATAAATTTTAAGTGTTAACTGCAACATTTCTTAATGATAAAGTTATAGCTAAATATTAATAAGAAAAATCATGGTCAGGTATTAGTACAAGAGGACTGTTAGCTGCTTTCAGATTCTTGAGGTTTTTCAGAAATCCACCTGAAAACAAAGAAAACCCAGGAATTTGCTTTGGTATTATTCTACTTTGAACTGTAGTAGCAAAAAGACTTCTCAGAAAACTGTTCCTCACACAAGTAAAATATCTGGTTGGTAATATACTCAGCTGTGATACAGAAAGCTTCGATCTGAGATCTGTGGTTCCTGCTGACAGCAGATCCTATCTCATGTCTAGAAAACTTCCTTAGGACAACATCATACCCAGGAAACATTTTAATTTATATATTATATATATATATATATATATATATATACTTTCTTCTTAGAGTCACGAGCCATTGGTATGGGGCATGGTGTTTGCTGTAAATTCTCATCAGGTTGAACAAAGACACCAGATATATGTCAGGGAATGCTTGTGCTTTTATTGTATCATTGCCATAATTCTGGCAGCCAGCTCACTATTCAGACCAAATGGTGTTGGCTAACAAACACTTAAATTCTTACAATACATTTTCTCAAAAGTGGTGGCTAACAAGCCCTTAATTTTATACAGTACACTTGAATAAGTTCTCAATTCCCACAACACACTTCTCAAAGGTGCTGGCTACCAAACCACAACACGTGACCAAAGGTGCTGGCTCACCATACGCCACTTCTCAAAGATGGTGGTTAACAAGGCAAAACACACTTCCACAAGCTCCCCACTCCCACAACAAACTTCAATACAGACTATGGAGTAGAACATGATAGCCACACTTTGCCCAGACAAAGCAAGGGAGGAAAGCAATAAAGGTGAAAGAGAGAGAAAGAGAATAAAGATCACCAGTTCGTCCTGCCACCTGGTGGACCAGAGCTGGGCTAAACAATAAGAGTGTAAGAGAAAGAGAAAAAAAGTCAGTGAGGGAGTTGGATCTGCTTTATTTTATAGTTAACCTGGTGCATGTCTCTTATGCAAACTAGATTTTTTGTGTTTATTCTCATATATAGAGAAACATATTTAGAGAATAGTTTCCCTCAGAAGGATAGATTGGATTATGGCACTTAGTGCCATGGTTTAGTTGATATGCTGGTGTTAGGTCATAGGTTGGACCCAGATGATCTCAGAGATCTTAATAATTAATTCTGTGATTCTTTGATTCTCCATGTTATTACATTGTTCCAACAAGTCAATGTCCTTCCTGAGCTGGGGACCCCAGAACTGTGTGTGGCACTCCAGGTGGGGTCTCACCAGAACAGAGAAGAGAGGCAGAATCCCCTCCCTCAACCTGCTGGCCAAACTGCTGTTGATGCAGCCCAGGACACGATTTGCTTTCTGGCTTTTCTGGCCAGCACACATCTGCTGGCTCTTGTCCAGCCTCTCATCCCCCAGCACCTCCAAGTCCTTCTTGTCAGGGCTGCTCTTGATCTGTCCATCCCCCAGCCTTTATCGATACCAGATCACCTCAGGTTATATTTCCCAACTGCCTTCAATGGAGCAACATAAGCTTCACAAGCCATGGTGCACTGTACATTTTGTTTACAGGGTGATGTCTCATGCTCTGCCAGTGAGGAAGTACACAAAAGAAAAACTGAGAATGAGCACAGCTGGGACAGGTGACCCAAACTGGCCAAGGGGATATTCCACACCATACAACGTTATGCTCATCATATAAACTGGGGGATTTGCATGGAAGCAGAGTTGATCTGGGTTCAGTGACGGGGTCTGGCATCAGTCAGTGAGTGGTGAGAAATTGTATTGTGCACCACTTGTTCAGTTTTTTATTTTCCGTTTTAATTATCATTAATATTATTATTTACTATTGTTATTATATTTTACTTTGTTTTCAACTGTTCTTATCTCAACCTATAATTTTTACTTTTGATTCTCCTGCTCATTCTGCTGGAGTAGGGAGAAAGAGCAGGGACTGAACGACCTTCTGTGTGATACCTAGTTGCCACTTTGGCTTAAATCACAAGGAGGTAATTCCCTTGGTAGATTTTTCTAAGCTTTGCTGAGCTACTACAAATTTCGACTTTTCTACTACAGATCTCTTTGGTAAGCTACCCCTATTTCCCACTCAATAGATGTTAGTGTGGTACATTAAAAGACAGACAACTCTTATTATTAACAAATTAGAGGACTGAAATAAACCACACTTCTTATAAAATACAAGCCTGTTATGGTTTAGCTACATTTATTCATACCATTATGTGGTTTTGGAGAAACACGGAGGACCGCCCCCACTCCCCAGGGCGGGGGTGGGGATGGAGGAGGGGTCCCGCTGGGAAAATGCTGCGAGAACTTAAGAGAATAAAGCTGCTGGCACAACGGTAGCTCGCTCTCTCTTTGTCCTGGGGCTGTGGCTCGGAGTAGTTCAGCATCCGGAACCATGCCAGCCGCCCCATCGGGACCTGCTGCGCTGCCGCCGCCCGCCGCCGCTGCTCCTGTGCTCCAGTTTCCCGGTACTGCCCACCCACTTCGGGGATTGCGCTCGCCAAGCTGCTGTGGGCTTGCCTGCTGTAAGCTGCTTCGCTGTCGGCCAAGCCGGGGAAGTCCCCTTTCTGTGCGCGGGCGCTTTTTCTTCCCGCAGCGCCTCCGGCGCCGCCCGCGGCAGCGCCGTGCCCAGGGCCCCCAACTCTGCGGGGCCGCCGCCATTGGCGCCGCTCGCGCAGCTGCGACTGCCCCTGTGCCGCGACCACGTGACCGCGCGTGGGCGGCGTCGCCGTCCCGGCAGAGCGGAGCTCGTGGGGGGGTTCTGGTGACGTATTTTTTTAAATGTTATTGCTTAATTGTTGTTTTGTTCTGTTTTGTTCTCCGTTTTTAGCAAAGTTATTATGCAGTTTCCTACTCCACTCGAACACCTCATAATTTCAAACAGTTTCGTAATTTTTGGGGGGAGAGGACCTTCCATCGGAGGTCCCGCCTCCTGGGACACGCTGTGAATAAACCAAGACAAGGTTTGCAGAAACCCAAACCCCTCATTTATTATCTTTTTAGCCCCTTGTTGTCTGCATAACATCTCATAAGTTGTGAGGAGATGGTGAAATGTCATGCCCACTGAGCAACTACCATTTGTTTCAGGGAAAAAAAATCCCAACCTGTCAATTCTCTTTGTATTTCCTATGGTCGTAAATTATGTTCTTGTCTGGGAATTTTGCATGTGAGGTTGATTACTTATATGATGTTAGGCCAAGTTATGTTTGCACCTCTCCCTAAAGGTCTGCTCATGTTGTGTTTCTATGGGAAATGCCACGTCTATTAGTGGTGACACATGAAGGGTATTTCTGTTAGTCAGGTAGCAACACCAAGACCTTATGATACCCCCATCCCATGGGTGCCTGACTGAGCTTAGGCTGTAGCTGTTTCATGCCAATATGGCCCACAGTGGAGGAACAGCAATGAGGGAGACCCTACCACTCATCACACTGCTCTGTTTGTTATTGGCCCTTTGGTGATTGCTTAAAGGCAGGCTAACAGGAGCTCACCCTTCCTTCCTTGCTTCCTTGCTTCCTTCCTTGTTTCCTTGCTTCCTTCCTGTATTCACATTAGAAAATTTCCTCTGGCCATACTTTTATTTGACATATTTCATATATTCAACAGCATTTACAAGCCACACGTATTTTAGGTAAAATGATTTTTAATTATCGTCAAGTTCTCCAAAGAAGGCAACTACATGTGCATTTACTTAATCTTTCTATTTCTCAGTTGCAGTTTGTCCTTCATTCACTGCTCACCTACTGTCTCAAATGGTGCCTTCTACTCTCCCTTGATATCAAATGCATGAAAACCTTATAAATTTTCCAAAATATAGAAAAGCAACCCAAACCCATGCAGTCCGATTTGTTTTGTTTGTAACTCTTAAGTAAGAATTTCCCATTTGGAGACATGCATAATCTGAGCACAGGCAAAAGAGCTAGCAAATCCAAATTTCTACTCAATTTCCCTAGCTCATCTTCAACATCTCTTCTCCTATTTGCCCACTGGACAGTGTGCCAGAATTAAAGGAGTTTCCTATTATGCACAAAGTATCAATAATCTTCCGCTGCTGTCCAGCCAGCCAGAACCATAGGCTGGTTGGACAGGGAAGGCAATATAGTGTTGAGAGATTCAATTCTTTCTTCATTCAGTCCTTTTTCATGTGTATTTAGATTGGAAAAATACGAAAACCCCCTATCATAAAAATACCACAGTAAAATGACAATTTACTATATAAGACAACTTGGAAGAGTTTATGATGTGTTTTGAAGTAAAACTTCTTCTCTAAATGTAAGAAACTATTTAGAAAGTTTATGGTCCCATGCAGGATGGACTGAAATGATGCAAAAACTCAATACCAGCCTAAGTGTGTTACGTGAAAGGAGGGAGTTAAGATTTTGCCTGTCAATGCCTCCAAAAAAGTCATGACCCTTGTGTCTGACCTGTCAGTCAGCGTCTCATAATGAGATTGTTCACCAACAGATTCGACTGCCTTTATAGGGGGAGGGAGGGGGGTGTGCTCAGCCAACAACATGAAGACTCTTCAGCGGGCCCTGTCAAGGTATTATCGGCTGCTGGCAACTGAAAAGACTCGATCTAATAGTTCATGGAATAACACGCTTTATTAGTACCAATTGTGACAGGTTAATAAGGTCTGTGTCATTGGTGATAGCATCTGGCTGTAAAAATATGTTTAAAAGCAATCTACTGATATATATTAAGGAAGCACAAGCTCTAATCCTAAAAGCAGCATTTAACATGCCTAGAGTATAATTCTTACCCAAGGCACATCCCTGTAGGTAGAGAAGGTAAGCTCAGCCCGTCGACAGGTCCCAGCAGTTTCGTTGGAGTCTTCTCCAGCTTTCCCCCTATCCTCAACTTACTTTTATATTATTTCTTTATGTTTAGGTGGAGCTTGAGTGGCTGTAGTCATAAATGCCATTTGTTTCTGTTATGTGTAAAGTTCTCTCACCCTACCTAATGGAAGGGGGGTAGTTGTGGCTTGGCATCTGAAGAGGGGGTTTCAACATGTTGTTAGCTCAGCAGCGGAACACCTTGATTCTCCCTTCGCTGACAGGTACTGTACAGTCTCATGACCATGACAGTACCACAATGTTCCTCTTCCTGCTGGGATTTGAATGGAAGGGGCCACGTAGTCTCCATTCCACTCTCTGTTCCCTTCGTCTGAGCAGATGATTATCACTGTATGGAGAGCATGTGGACCTCATTCCATCCAGTTGCAGCTGCTTTTACCCTAGAATTCTTAGCCTCCTCTAAATTTTAACCCTGTCTATCATCCCACAAAGTGTTTTAATTATACAAAACCAAGCAATGATCTCAAGTAATGCCACTTCTAAAAATGTGCTAGGGAAAACTGGAGATCCCATACAAGCAGGATGCTATAGTATTAAATTGGATGCAAACAGAATTTCTATAGAGAAATACCACTGCAAATCCAGAAATGCCAAGGTACTGTATGGTGTCAAACTTATGAGTGTTGGTTTAATTTTACATCAGTTGAACCCCTTACTGTGACATGGCTGTGACATATTGGATTGTGGATTGCCTTGACTTTCTAATTTCCTGTAATTGTGCCACTGAAATTCTGATAAAGCAACATTCTCTGTATTAATACCCTTGTTATTTCTTGTCCAGCCAAATACTGTAATAAGAAGACAATTATGCAATGGTATAAAGAGACACTCTGGAATGATACAAAGGAAAGTCTGTACTGATAACTAATGAAATAGCAAGTTGGGAATCTGATGGCATATATTCTCTAAAATAATTCTATTTATAACAAAATATGGAAGTTTTAAATAAAAGATTTGAAACTTCCAAAGGGGGGAAGTTGCTGTCTTCAAGCTGAATTATCTGTCTCCAGGCTGAATTTTCTGACCTTTTGTAAATGTAACTGATGTCATCAGGTAACTTCTATAATAGAAGTTACTTAATAAAGAAGAGAACTATGTGTGTCAAGCACTGTGTAAGATTACATCACAAAAATTCATTAAGTAGACAGAGCTTCTGTATTAGATAGGCAGGTTCATGAAAATTTTGCTGTATAAAACATTTTTACCCTTTGGCATGCTTGATTTGTGGAAACCTCCACAATGCACCCTGCACAGAATAAATGATGTTTTCTTTCTAAAATAGACTCTGTGTTTGTGGCTAGAGACCTCCTAAAATCAGCGACAAGGGGAATTCCACAAGAAATTCTATGGTATAGGAAATCTCCTTATTTTACCAGAGGTGATTTTTTTCAAAAGCTGAAGCAGAAGGGTAAGGAGAATACTATGGAAAACTCAACATTACATGGACCGTATTTTTTTTCACTGGAACAAATGAAAAGGAAAAGGAGAAATGTATTTTGTGTTGAAACAGACATTCCATTTAACTGGAAATAAAAGGCTTTCCTTCTGTGACAGTTTTGGGAAATGGCCTTGGAAAGGTTTTCAGGACAGGGACAATTGGTTTCCCATGGGATTGACACTTGCTCTGGATCACTTCCCAGCTTTGCAATGAATGCCTTAACCACCAAGATATCATCTCAATAACTGATACCCTGGTCTACAGACATAGTCACTGGACACAGGAAAAGCTACAAGAACCATTTCCAGAACCAATCACACCATGCTGCTGACCTCCCATATGTGCCTTGGCAAGCTTCACTTTCCCCTGAAAGGAATCTTCATTTTCCATCATCCCTCCTCTGCAGCTCAGGACAGTTAAGCAAGGAAAAACCTTCATGGCTTTGGCTAGAAGTGGTTGGAGGTAATGAGGAGAGATGGAAGGGAAGGGCTGTATTCAACAGCAAAATGAGCAAGGGAGAAATGATGATTTAAAGGCAAAGCTCCTGAGCCTTTGAATCTGTTATGCAGAGAAACACCATCTCCACCCAGCCCAGACAGCCTGGTTGGCTCTGTTACAAAGACCACAGACCACCAGTGCAACCTTTCCTGTTGGCATAATACAGACAGCTGCACCCATCAGAGATGGGTTCCTGTTTGCAGAGAGGAAGTTCTCCCTATGTCTAGCTCTGTTTAATGAGGTTGCAGTGGACTTAATTTTATTTTGTTTTTTTTCAACTTATTATGTCAGGCATTGTTTTCAGCTGAATTCTTTTTTATATACTTGAACATGTACTATTCAGAACAAAAATTTTTTGCTTGTTTTCCAAGTAACATGGTGGATATTAAGGCGGGGGCAACTTTCTGAGAAAATGACTCCTGAACTGTGCTTCATGGTGTTGGTTATTCTGCTGAGAATGTGGTGTACTGACAGTTGTGATAGCAAAATTCCTCAGCTTCTCAAGTTCTGCTACTGCAAATGAATGTTGTGAGCTACAACGAACAATTTCATGCATCTGAGTATTTTGGACTGTTCTGCAGTCCAAATGTAGGTCTTTGAAAGGGACAAGGTCACATACAAGTCTACTAAAGAGTTAGCTAAAAATAACACAAAGAATAACATTTCTCTAGACTAAAGAGCTCTCAGTTTCAGAAAAGCTACACTATTAAGAAGTATATCCTTATTATGATTTGTGGAATACCTATGAAAATATGTTTGAAATAATTTGAAAAATGTAAAACAATTTCAATTTGTGTGCAATTTCTAGAAAGAGGGACAGGCCACAGACTTGTAGCAGGCAGAATAAGCAGGCTGCAGGTGTTTGCATCTTGTTATCTGACTTGGAGTAAATTGGACTTCAAAACCAAAGCAAGCAAGGAAAGACTTTTATGAAGAAACTACAAAAGAATGAAAATTCCTGCTAAATGATTTTCAAATAAACCAAATAATTAAAGAATGGTAAAGGAGGAAGAGGGTCAATCACTAATTAGATAAGGTATGGTCTTCTAGAGGCAGCAATTGTTCAGAAGATTTCAGAAAAACCATAAACGAGATGCTTTGTTTTGTCCCTGACAGGAATTGTGCAAAGCTGGAGTTCTTGATGTTGCATGTCCTGCTTTGTCTGTCTATATATGGCCATATATTCAAACTTGACAGAATGGGTGAAGATAAAAGCAGATTTAGATTTTTCCCCTCAATAAGACTACGGTTTTCAACTAAAGCATTGAGATCTATATCCACTCCTAAGACAAAAGACATAGAGCTCTAAAAAGAGAATTAGTTCATTTTTTCACTGTTATTATGGGCCAGATTGTCTGTATATCTAAAACTCCCACTGAAGGTAGCACAAGGTAGGAATGTCAGAGAATACAGGATACGGTTTTAGTTATGAAAATTTAACGAGCCTTATCTGGAGAGTTTTATAAACCAGTGCCCAAAAGAAACAGACTCTCATTATGGAAAATGATAACATCATAACTCATCTTGTTGCACTGGACAATTTTAATAAAAAAGGAATAATTAAGAGCCTCTAAATATTACATATACTATGCTCACATACAAGCTATTTACTAAAAGAGATTTCAAGCTGGTAGTCTGATATGTTGTGTCAACGCAATCACCACTCTATTTTACTGTTATTAAAGATAAACCAGAAACAAGCACTCCATATTTTTTCCTCTGTATGACTTTATAACGCCTCTTCCTCCCTCCCTGAAGAGGAATAAAGTTGAAGTGAGAAGGGATATCCCGTACCGAGAAAGACATGGGCATGGGGTGGAGTTGGGGTAGAGCCACAGTTACTGGTGTATATATATAACCTCAGTTATTGGCATGTGAATGTAGTCATTCCCTGTCTTCCTCAAAATTGCTTAGATAGGGATGCTCCATAGAACTAGTGCTTTTTCTTTGCATCAGTAATTGTAACACTGTAGATAGATTCTGAAAAACTGGTAGTGCTCAAAAGGTCTGCTTAACTCTTGGAGGCTGAAAGCCAAAAAGGATGTCAGGCAGATTCACCTCTCCAGTTCCTGCCCTGTGGTTTGGCACTGGAGGCATGGGGCTCTGGGACTGGCACTGTGATAGCAAAGGGCAGCTGTTGATATATGTAGGAGCTTTCTTGAGCTACTGTTCCATGCACCTCTGACACATTCTGGAGCACACTAAGCTGGACAGAGGCTCTGCAATGCCAAGTGTTCCCATCAGAGGGGCAAACAACCAAGGTTTCAGCTTCCAGGAGCTTTTATGTCCTCACTTTTCATTATTGAAATTTTGTTGCTTTGAGGTGGGAGAATTTTTTCTCAAAGCTCATCTTGTCCCACCAGATAAAGTAGGCAATGACTGACTGAGTCCTGTGAGCATGATGCTGTCTTCAGTTTAAAACAAATAAATGAAAATTGAACACTCCCTACCCCCACTTTCAGCCCTTCAAGAATTTTAAAAGGAGAGTTGCACCTTCAGTGAAGTGAGCAGCCAAACTCTGCTTCTGGCCCACACACGTTGCCACAAGTCTAGACTGATTGGCCAAGACATCACCATAATCACGTTTCCAAATTAGATTAGGCCTTTTGATCTAAGGACTGGGGACATTTAAGCAAGGCCATAATTTCTTAATTATACATATACTATTTGGTTGGAGTAAGATTTAACACAGTGACATTCAATACTTTCATGCCAAGGGAAACAGATTCTCACTGATTCCATGGCCCTGAGCTAAAAGGAACCACAGATGCTGAAAGAAAAGTAATAAAAATAATGACTGTAGAAAAGGCATCCTACCAAATACCCAGTTTAAGCAAAATTTGAGGATGAAAGTGATAAACAGCTGACTACAAAGGCATGCCTTTATGTAATTTTTTAAGTCAGTGTCACTTAACGATGAACAAGCTCACCTCTAAAACCATTAGAGAAAGAAAAAATGCCTCCCTCTTTCTCAGTGCAGGTAAGCAGAAGAGAAAAAAGCAGCACGTAAAAGACTACACCATCCACCTGAGCACTTCAGCAGCTCCGGCAATATGTTAAATTTAGTTGTCATATGAGAACAATGTGGTTTTTATCGTGAAAGTTCTGAAAGTGTAAAAATTACTAGCCTACAGAAACAACGGTGTTATTTAAGAAACTATCTACTCAACCTGTCTCTGCAGGAAAGGTGGAGACTGTTTTTCAGCCTACCAGCCCAAAACTACCCATAGATCCTCTTTCAACAGTGCTTTGAAACAACTTTGGAATGAAGTACCCTGTTGCTGGTGTTAAAAAAATCTCATTTCCATTAGAGCATACTTTCATACAAGCTCCCATCATACTTTACTGTAAACTCAACAATACTGAAGCCTTTTATAGTCAGTACACTCCCACTACAAGAACTGGAATTTGTGCTTTTTTATAGTCCACAGTGACCATCGGCTGGGATCAGGATAATACCTGTTAAGTTTCACGCAAGCTTTTATAATTCTGTGCATGACCTTTGGAATAAAAAGCTTAGGCACTAACGGGCAGAAAAGAGTCAGAAGCAATTAACAGCAACCTGCTTTTAAAGCAGAAAATGCAAAAGGTTTTTGTTAGGCTTTTGTTTGTTTGGTTTTGGTTTTTGTTTATTAGTTTGTTTTGTGGGTTAGAATATAAAGTTGGGTTTGAAAAGAACATGCATTCTTTTGGACTTCTCCTGGAGCCTGCCATTTATTGCCTAAATGCCAAGAGATGTCATGACAAAGGCAGACCAGAGCAGATTCAAAGCAGGAAACAGGTTAGCATCAAAGTAGGCATGGAGAAAGTTCAAATAAATGTAGGGTTTCCCTCGAGATTACTGGAAACAACTTGCAGGATGATGGGAAACCGATAAGGTAAACCAACAACTGATGAAGTAACATGTCTGGTTCAGCCTAATCTTTCTTCATTTCGTGTTTGTCACAGACTGTTTTTCAGCACTGTAAGTACCATGATCAGGAAACAGTTTATGACTGATAGACAGGCACATCCATACATGTCACTGCTTCCATGTTAACTCTTAGACAGCAAATGAAAATTTGAAAGTGTAATACATCAAAGAAGTGAAGTTACAACATTACTTTTGTATTGGCACAGTTCCACATAATGCACTGGCTGCTGCCAACAGCCACAACAAGGGCTGGGCTCAGTCTGCCAAAGGGTCCTGTTCTGAAACAAAGATGGCTATTGCTCAAGCCCTGGCTCAGAGCTGACTCCTATTTCTAGTTCTGCATAATGAAACTCTTGTCACATACTGCTGGGTCTCTCCCCTCACAAGCCCTCAGGATCTCTGATAGGACTGAAACACTTAGACCTTACCCGTTCTCTCCTCCCAGCTAAGCCACTACAATCGTGGCTGTTTCTCTGACCTGACTGCGTTTTAATTGTTTTGTGCTCTTGGGAGTGGTTGCTAAAGGCCAGTAACTGCAATTGCCATGTACTTGGCCATCAAGTCAAGCATTTGTCCCAGATATCTTGTCCCGACCATGTTTATATAATGATTCAGATATGATCAATGACGGTTCTTTTTCCAGTATAAATTACAAACTTCAAGGATGTTATTAATCAATGGGTTGGGAACTAAGGTGATGCAGCCCAGTTGTATCCCTAGCCCTTGCTTTCCTGCACATCTGGATAACACAAACAAGCAGCATGCACTTTTGACTTTTTCTGTAATCAGAAGGTTTGAGATGAACCAGGATTTAGAACTACTGAACTAAGCTAACCTTCCTGATATGGGAAACACTTTGACACAATTTCTGATTCTGTGATCTCTGCAATAGAACCAGGATATTTTCCCTGGAGCAGCAGCTGCAGAGGGAAAGATGAAGCATTGAGCCACTGTTCTCAGTTTTACTATTATATTCTGTACACGCTCAAAGAAGTCACTTTATCTGCAGTTTACCTACTGTATCTGCAAAGCAGGGTCAGACTGATCTGTTTATTGAAAGCACAAAGTGCATCACCTTTTCTGAAGAGAGCTAGTCAAAATGCAGAATTTCTATTCTGATTAATGCTGATTTGTCAAAAGATGAGAACTGTTGATACAAGACAATGTTGGTCATGATGGTGGGGCAGAGCATACAAAGAAAAATTTCTGGATTTAAAATCTCCCTTTGGAAAAGGAATGGAGGAGCTCCAGGAGCCTGTCCCCAGGGAAGCTGCTGAGGCAGGGGCACTGCACACTGCCACCCTGATTTGGTATCTGTAAGCCCGCTCCAGCCCCCATGTCCTTTGAAGTGCTTTTCTTCACAGTAATCAATCAAACACTTCAGTGAGGAAAACAGATAGCTCCCAGTTGGGAATTCAAGATCTTCAGGGTTTTTTTGTTTGTTTGTTTGTTTTTAAATAACATTTTCTTTGGGGGAAAAAACCCAAACAATCATTTTTAGGCATGTCATGAGATGCTCTCAGCAGGTCTCCTCCCTGAACAGAACCAGACATCAAAGACTTGCAGTGTTTTCTGGGAGCATGAGAAGAAGATGATGCGGAGTATCCCACCAGGTGGTAACACTGAGCCTGGTGTTCTGTGGGCAGACATATCCCTGGAAATGGGATGGTCAAACACTATTGGAGTAATTTCTGCCCACCACCACCACTCGATTCCAGGAACTCTCCACTGGCATACAGGGCAGCTATCTTACCCCTACATCTACACAGACAGAGGGAGAATAAAGCAGAAATGAAAGTCCTCTGCTATCTGTTTTCCCTTGCGTAAATCCACTTACAGCAACAGAAATTTACTTCAAAGGAAATTCAATAATATGTTAAAAATCAAAAATTGCTTGTAAACCTGCATGACTAAGCACCATCTGGCAATTCTTGTCATAACAAAGCTATTGTTTGTTTAAGTAGACTTTAGGCTTTAATTAAACACCAGGGAGCAGCACCCCTGCAAAGAAAGCTTCTGACCTCAAGCCCTGCAGATGTGAGCTTCTTCTTTTTTACTTCATTGGGAAACCCATCTATTACAAACAAACACAATTTCCAGTGTTTTAACACAGATATTGGTCTAGGAGAAGAGTTTTAATGTAATTTCTTAATCTCATGGTTTAGGCCTGTCTGAGAAGGGAATGTAATCATTCAGCATTTTTTTCCCTTCATTTTTAAGCTCAAACAGGAGAGTGGCTCAGATATGCCCTTGACACAAGAACTGTTGGTCAGCTGGATTTACACCTGAATCTTCCACAAAACATGTCATGCTGTGGAACAATTTCTTGCCTTGCTGACTAATCTATAAAACTGCAAAGACTTTAAATGTACATAATGTATAGTAAATGCAGTGATAAAGGGAGTTAATCTCTGTAAAAAGACTCGCTATGGTACAGTCTATTTAGTGCAGGTAGAAATACTCCTGCTATACTGCTGCAAGTTGTCACAATTAAACAGTACTAACTAGAAAATGTTCCCTCCTAACTGGGAGCCTTTGGTATAAATTACCATGAGAGAGGAAGAGGAATGTCAATGATAACAGCAATTCCCCCATTTTCGTTCTTAGGATTGCATTTTAGGTATGACAATCTGAACACTGAATATTGACCAAGCCTGTAAAAGGAGTCTTGGTAGTGACACATCACTGTCATCAACTGTATCCTTAAGTGACCTGGAACATATTAGCATTCTGAGGTAATATTCCTAGCTGTCTCCATGCCAAAGAATAAAGCAATCTGAAGTGAGGAGTTATGACTTCCCTTCTAGCCTTCTCACACCTCCTGTTTTAAGTCTGTGTACACCACAGACCTACTTGCCCTAATTGTGGTGCAAAACTGATGACTAAATGTGATCAAGATGAGCATCAGATTATAAACAGACATAATTTTCAGTTGTAATTGCTGGCAGTATAATAAAAATAAAGGTAGTAATTGTGGTAGAGCACATCACAACTATTTCTATGAAAGGCATTTAATTAATTTGAGCAGATTTTTTTTTCCCAGACTGCAATGCAATATTTAGTGGTTTATTTGGAAGAAAAGAGAAGTATGAATAAATAATGCAAAGAATCTTCCTGGAAGTGCCACAAAAGGAGGGTATCATTTTATGATTCTATGTGAAATCAATGAGGCAGTACCTGTCTATGTTATTACACATAGAAGGAGGAGCTCTTCAGGCTGTGCTGTTTGAGATTGACACACTGGATTAATTACTTTCAAATCAGAGAACAGAAAAGAAGAACTAAACCCCAAATTTTGACTCAAAACAAACTCTTAATCATCAAGTTATTCCATTTTTCAGTTCACAACTGAGGTAAGGATTTTTTTATCAATTAGTTCTTATTCACATAAAGGATAAAACCATCAAATTGTTCGGCAATTCAGTTACCAAGAGATTTTAATCTTCAGTTGCTAAAGAGTTTAGTTTGGCATTATTGCCACTTCTAACCTCCTCAAAGGCAAAAAATATATTTAATCCAGGATCAAAATATATTTCTCCCAGACTCTTCTCTGTCTCAGGCTGTCGTCTGTGGAACCCATGTCTGGGATGGAACATTCATTCATTAATTCATTCCCTCCCTTCCTCCTTCCCTCACTTCCTCCCAGCTGCTTCAGTCTTCCCAGTTCATCACAACTTATCACAGGAATCACCCTATAAATACATTGATCTCAAACCCAGCTCTCTTTGAAATTTGTTTTACCAGCTTCTTCTAACTGCTCACAGCTGGTGAGTCAATTGCTTATTATCAGCCATATCTGGTTATACTGCCCGAATATCTATTATATGCAGGCCACAGCACCTGCTTTTAAAACAGATGGCCCTAAAGTTTGCATTTAGAGCTGGTCTACTTATTTTTCACTGAGACATGTTCCCCCCAAACACATAGTTCTTAAAAATAAACTTTCCCTTTTCTACTATGAAAAGGTCTCAAAACTCACGGAATAATACTCATGCTGTTCCCTCGGCTGAAGCAGTTTGGGATTTGAAAACCAGAGTTTGAACCATACTAAAAACTTTTTCACAACAGCTCCATTCTTAAAATTAAAGTATTTTCCTTTTTTTTTCCTCATGCAAAAATGTATGACTACAAGAATTTGCTCATAGTTTATGCTCACTTCTGAAAAAATAACTGGCAATTTCAACTGACTGCAGAGCACAGTAACAAGGAGTTAAGGTAAAGCTATATTAGATAAACTACAAATACATGGCTGTCGCCTGAACATCGCATGACTAAGACGTGGAGGCAGGAAAATGAATGTCCTGCATAAAAGAGTACTTATCCTGCAGTGACCTTCACCTTCAGAAATACAAGGAAAATCATACCAATATAAGAATGGTTCAGTTTACACTTGCCCTTTATGACTGCCAGTTAAAACTGAAATAATGTTTTTTCCATAGGGAAATTCTTTCCTCTGCAATGTAAACTCAGATTCTTGCTTCATGTCCCTCACTTGTCCCCAGCCTACTACGAACATGAGAGCCTTCCTCCCTACACTTTAAATTTTCCATCTGCAGTGGGTCTCATCTAATTGCAAATCCAGATGAAAGAACTTCCCTTGAATTTGAAAATGCTCACCATTTTCCTGTAGTTGTTCTTTTGGTCTCAGTAGGTTCACAATCAGGTGTAACAGAGGAATACTGGAACATATTTAACCTATTAATACTGTTCTATTTATTTTTTTCTGTTAGTCAGTGTGGAGCTTCAAATCGAAAACTTTATGGGGGGCAAGAATGGTGTGCCAAAACCTCTGTACAAAGCACAGAAAATGCAGTCCCCAGGGTACTTTACTGAAATGCTCATAATTTTGAAGGTTCCTCCAAAGAGTCTTGTTTTACTTCTTCCTTAAGTGGTTGCAACACATAAAGCAGATTCCTGCCAAGTATTTTCTTCTCTGACCAATTAGATGAAGCATACTGAATAACCTTATGAAAATTTTATTTTTGCCTGATAGGTTCTGCCAGACATTCAGCAGTACTCTCATTCTTTGAGTTCTAGTCAGTAAAACATCCTGGCCATCAGAGGAGACATTGCAGTTGGTAAATGCTGCAGTTTCTTCAACCACAGGTCAAAAGATAAGTATAAACCACTGTTACTGTAGCAAGTTCATTGATAGCAAGTATTGTGTGATCAACCGAAGACTCCCACAATTCTGCAAATCTATCATTTGTTTCTTGCCAGTGTTTTTCATATTCTCAGGGCCTTTCATGACCTAGAAGAGAAACACCCCCCTAACAGTACTAGCTTACCTGAAAACGTTTAATCTTATTTGACAGATGGAAACTGAAACACACTCAAGTGTGTTTCATCCTGCTAGAAGAAAGCAGTCTGGTGGGTACCACGTTGTGCTATACCTTTTCCAATACTCCTGCTGTCCTCCTCATTTCCTTTGCTTATAAGGAGATCCTTTCAAGTGATGGAACCTGAGGACTGGGATCAAGGAAGGTAAATATTGCATGTTAAGCACATCCTGAGCATCAGTGGTCTTGTAGATTTAATCCCTTCTAACTGCACATTAACTAGTTGCTTTAAAATAAAAGGTGAGCTTACTCTAAAATACTTTGTATGCAGAAAATTAATAGAAAAATGAACCCTTTGGCATCCTGGGTCAGGGTTTCAGTTGGTACGAGATTTTTGTTTGCCAGCACACTGACTTGATACTTGTTCTGGTCTTGGGTTGGGAGGTTCTGTAAACACTGAACTGAGAACCCTGTCAGCCTTTTGAACAGAACTTGCCACCTGTGGGAAAGTGAAAGGGAGCAAGTACTGCCTGATGGATTTCAAGTGCATGGAACAGGACGAGGATGTACCCCATTCCCTGGGACACTCCTTTAACAGTCATTCCAGACAGCATTTCCAAATCTCATCCTAGAACCTTGCCCAGTTCCCACAGCAGGACAGCCAGCACTCAGACTTTGCCTGACTTTCACAGGGGCACACCATTGTCAAAGGCAGGGCTGCAATCTAGAATCTGACTCTGTCATTGGGTAGTCAGCATCCAGGAGAATCACAGTACTGCTGCAATCCCCCAACAGTTTCAAAAAGCGATTAATTTAACATTTAAATCACCTGTGACAGAGGGTCTTCTTGCTTTGAAAGACTCAAAACCCCATTCTGAAACATGATTTGCCCCAACCAAAGCACTAGTGGTCAGTTTTTAAGAACAGTGGCTAACAGATTTTCTTACATTTAACATTGTCACATCCGTAAAATCTGATCTTTTATAGCTCTGCCGGGGTCCTGATGGGAACCTCAGCAAAGAAAGGATCCTAGTCTTGTGAAAGTTACAGTACTGGATTTTGCCTGGGCTAAAAGATAGCAGACTTTAGCTGAGTGGCATTCTTCTTTTTTACAATTTATTTTAGGTCACTCCTGAAGACTGGAGATTTCATAGAACTGTTTGAATATTCCTTGCTCTCTGAAATCTCTGCACTTAGATTCCTAGCAATCAAGTTACTGAGCTGATCAACCTGACAAAAAAAAACATTGTTCATTCAAATCCCTCTGAAAGTAAAGAGGATGTTTATTCAGACCTATACATACTCTAGAATGACTTACATAAGGGTTTCTCATAACTAATGTTTAAATCTGAAGTAGGTACAAACAAAAATATAATCACTATCCTTGCATTTCTCTACATTACTCATGAGCAGCTAAACTACAATTTATTGTGCTGGCTTTGTAGCATGTCTTTTCATAGGCTAATGAAATAGTTCTCTGGAATTTTGCAAATTACTAAGAGTGGTGCAAAGCAGACTAGAGACTGATGAATCCCTTATTCTAAAATAGATGAAATCATCATCATCATGGCTAGGCTTTGCGAACGAAGATTTGGGAAGGACTCTACCCACACTTGCTACAAGCACGCTGGTGGCTAAAAAGGTCAGTGTGAGATAGACAAGTCTGGTTGCAAAAGGCACAGTGGAAAGACTCCTTAGGTGGTATTGACAAGACATGGTTCTTTCTACCTTGTCTTTTCTCCTCAAGAGTGATCCTGCGTGCATTCTCAAAAGAAGCAGCAGCATTATAGATAGTGTGTCTCCAGACCTCCCAGTTGGAGGCCAGAGGCCATGATGATGATCAATATGGTCAAGGCTGAGATGTTGTTTCAGGGAGTCCTTGTATCTCCTCCTTGGGCCTCCTCTCTTGCAGCAAGTTCACCACAAAGCACGATCTTAGGGAGGCGGTGGTCCTTCATCCTGGAGACGTGCACTGCCCAATGCAACTGAGTTCTCAGTAACATGGCCTCAATACTTGTGACTGCTGCTTGTTCTAGAACAGATGGATTGGTCACATAATCTGACCAGTGGATGTTTAGGACTGTACGGAGGCAGTGCTGATGGAAGCGTTCTAAGAGTCGCAAGTGGTGGCGGTAGATGACCCATGATTCAGACCCCTATAAAGGAGTAGACAGCACAATGGCTCTGTAAACACTGATCTTTGTACTTTTCTTCGGGTGTTTATTTCACCAGACTCTTTTATGGAGTTTTCCAAAAGCTCTATATGCCTTTGCTAACCTGTTGTCTATCTCTCTGTCAATCTTACCATCCGAGGAGATGAGGCTACCTAGGTAATTAAACTGCTGGACTGATTTGAGCTCTGATTGGCCAATGGTGATATGGGGATGATGGAAGACTTCCTGAGGTGCAGGTTGATAGAGAACTTCTGTCTTCTTTAAGCTGACTTCCAGCCCAAAGAGCTCAGCAGCGTCTGCAAAGCAGGATGTTAAACGCTGCAGAGCTGCTTCTGTGTGGGCAACAAGGGCGGCATCATCAGCATAAAGCAGCTCCCGGACAAGATGGTTTAAGGTCTTATGTGGGCCTTCAGTCACCTCAGGTAGAATAGGCTTCCATCACTACGGTACCGAATGTAAATACCATCCTGATCATCGAGGTCTGCCGTGGCCCTTTGGAGCATCATGCTGAAAAAGACTGTGAATAGGGTTGGAGCGAGAACACAACCTTGTTTCACACCATTCTTTATTAGAAAGGGCTCAGAAAGTGCATTGCATACAGAATTAGAAAATGAACTCACTTCAAAGTGTAGTTCTTAGAAGTCCTATCTATGAACAGAAATTTATTACACAAATTGTTTCAGAATGTTAATCTATTGTCATAAGCAGCAGGTATTGCATAAAATGCTTTGACACAAGATGCCATGATACACTTGAAACTGGAAAGAAATTAATCTCTTGTGTCTGACCCACTTGTGTATAGGACAAAACCTAAAAGTGAGAAATCCCTTTGTCTTCTCTTAGAGGAACTGACAGCTTTGGCATGATTCAGGGCTAGCCAAGATTTTAGTCTGGGTTTCAATAAATTGTTTTTAAAAGTGCACCCAGCCTAGCCCAGTAAGTAAGAAGTACTAATATTCATCTGTATTGCCTCTTATTTTTTACATTGGATGTGTGGGAAAAGCTAGAATAGAAATAGGAATTGTTAAAAGATTCCCACTGAAGTTGAAGAAACCATGAAAGAAGTTCAAAGCCTGGATGAACCCTGAAGCACAGGATTCAAATCAGTTTTCATTCTATTTTACTCTTATGACACGGCATTAATTTAAGTCAGAATATGTAATTTTCCTTAGTTTTAAATAAATATAATTAAAGAAACAAGCTGTCTGGCAGGCAAATTCATCTGGGATTTTTTTTTCCCAAAATATGTATGGCTAGAAAAACTGAGCAAAATCCTGCTTTGGTTTTGATGTAAATTCCAAAACATAGACCTAGTTGAAGGAAAGAATATATTCCGTATTTCAGATGTGTTTGACCATTTTTCAGTCACACAATCTCACATTAGTATTAGTCCTGCTGTTGATTTAGGGATCTTGTTCCAAATTTCAGGCAGAATAAATAATACATCTAGCCTTTGAACTAATTTCACACTTGAGTATTTCAATAAGCAGAATAAACTTCTGAGTCTTGCTGATGCCTGCCTGCTTAGGGATTGAGAGTTGGGGGGATTTGGCACTACTGCAGACACTAATTCTCCTCTAGTATTCCTTTGCTGCTTTGTCAATTAATGACATCACCACTCAGATCACCTGTCAGAATACAATGGAGGCAGATTAAGGTATGTTGCTGTCTTTTCAATGGAAAAGTTAGTGCAAGATTGTACTGTTTAGGTATCATGAACCCTCTCTGTGTTATTTTCTATATGAAATTGCTTTGTATGCAGCACTGTACTCTCCTGCAATTGTGCTGTAAGGGAGTGTCTGGGGGAGAGAGGCCTATGCCTGATCTTTTCTTAATGGGGTCAGCTACCAGCCTGTGAAACAGCCTCCTGAGAAGTGTCATCCTGCTGTACTTTTATTTCAGCCTGCTAGGGCAATGCACTGCCTCACCTTCCCCAGGGCAACAGCTCTGTGGAACCAAGCTTGGCCACCGCTGGGCTTCCTAGCCCATCTCTCATGCATTGTCAAAGCTCCTTGCATAGAGCTCTCACACACGCAAGAAGAAAGTAGACAAGAAGAAAGTGCTGTAGCAGATTAAATATTACTGTATTCTTAGAAATTCTCAGTGCCAGTGAAGATGAATAGCATTGTACATGGTGTCTGAGATTCTGAATAGCCCATTGATGGTGGCAGAATGTAATGCTGTTAACATAACACGACTGCTAATGCAGGAAGAACTTCAGAGTAGGGAAAGCATTGACAGGTGAGCTGGACATAAAACTGACTTAGATGATGCTTGACAGAGAAGTGCAAAACAGCAGACAACTTCTGAACCAAGAGTTAAGCCAAGCATTGTTGCCAGTGTGTACAGGTGCTTCTCCTTTCTCTTTTCCTCTGGGAAGCAATTCAGATTTGGAAACTTGAACTAGCAGTTCAGTAAAGCAATCCATCCTGGAGGTAACCTCTATTCTCTAGTGGGTTTTGAGCCTTAAGACATCATAGATGGCTTTTCTATTCAGCCTTCCTTACTTGTGTTGGCTCTGTGAATCTACTAAGCCTTAAGCACTCTTACGGCCAGACACAGATTGCTGTCAACATTCAACGGTGTCTCTTCAGATGAGTCATGGATTTTTATGCTACTGCAGACATTTTGATACTACAATCTTGACTAAACTGACAAAGATAGAGACACATCTTGTGCAAAACTTGCTCCATCTCTGTCCTGGAAGCAAGCTATCCAGGCAGTGTCAAATCCAAATCCCTTTGTCACCTCTACATTGACGTCACTGCACTGTGTTGATTTCACACTCCTGATTTAGGATCTGTTGAACTGAAACCTTATCTAATATAAAAAAATTTGACTGTTGTTTGCATCTTAGTTGTTTACCTCTCTGTCAAGGTCAGAAAGAGTCCAACTTGGATTTATTCTTTTCTAGGATGTTGCTTACCTAGAGTGCACTTAACATTTAACAGAAGCAGCAGTACACATAGTAAGAGGTTGGGAAATCCAAAGAAAACCCATTTCTTGAGCTTTTTGATTGCTCTGACTTGTTCTTATATCCACAAGAGACAGGAGAGTAAAATCCTGTCAGATTACGTTATGATAGCCACTAAGGACCACTTCTTGCGGTGTAAAATAGGATTTGTGTTGAACTGAAAGTATTTGCTGCATTTCTTAGTTTGCTGCAGCTTACTTTCTCTCAGTGTGTAGCCTTAGAGCCACAGGCAACCCAGATGCTTCTGTTTCATTTCAAAGACTCCAGAAACAATAATTGCAACTCCTCCACTTAACAAATGTAGAAGAATTTCATAAAAGTTTTGTAAAATACAAACCTCCCTTGGTCTTAAAATCTAACGAATGCCTAGATTTCCTTAGAGATACAAGCCAATAGGTTAGGAGTAACAGGAGGTTAGGAGTACCAAGGTGGTGACTTCAGTATACTATTTCTTATCAGCATCCATTGAATGCCTGCTGTCTCTGCCATTACTCCACAAGGAGTGGAGAAGCAGTGGGCTGTCTAATGTAGTCTTCAGTAGCAGAGGTGGACTGTAGATGGGCTTCAAGTTTTGAATGCATGGAAGATGGACAGACATGAGATGGAGGGACATCATAAGCATCTGTTGCTAACCTCACTCAAATAGCTGCTGCATGTGTGGCTGCCTTAACTGGGATGGTTGCTTGCTTTGGGATATCAAAGGTGCTTTGGGATATAAAAGGGGATATCAAAGGGGATATCAAAGGGGATATGAAAGGGCAGGTGAGGGATTCAATTAGCACACTAATGCTCTGAACTAAGTAAAATCATTATATAAGTATCCAAGGATACTTATATAATAAGTATATAGTAAGTATATAATAAGTATATAATAAGGATACTGTGTTCAAAAAAAGAGCAGCAGGGACAAACAATGGTAGAACAGCAACAGCAGCATTTTTGATGCAGTGTTAGGTACCCTGCAGCTGGCTATACCTTGTTGGAAAAGTCTTCTGCTTCCACTTTCCTTGCTACCTAGCAAGGGTAACCAAATCTGGTACCTCCCTCAGGAAATACAGCTACTAAAATCACAGATCTTGTCTCTGAGGGCTCAAAAGGCCTATGAATAAAATCCACCAGGGATGGAAGAGAATCAGTGACACCTCATTCATAGAGGAAGGAAGAAATTTGAGGATGTCTTAACTGTGTGGATGGATAATCAAGAGAAATTGCTGGATCTGGCAAAATCCCAGGCCATTAGCAAAAATTTTCTTCCAAATATTGAAGCTATTCTTTGAAAAATTTAGCCAGCCTGCCTTTTTAGTTATCAGGTAGGAGTTTATGTGGGCCTAGGAGATCTTCCTCAGATTTCATCTAGCTTCCATCTAGTCTTCTATAAACTTGGGGGAAAAGAATCTTCAACAGATTCTTAGTAGGTATTTTTTCTTTTTTTCCATTGTAATATGTTGTAAAGAGTATTATATTCTCTCTTTAGCTTTATATTTGGTGATAAAGTAGAGCAAAAAAAAGAAAAAACCTAAGGTGTATCATTTTCTAGAGAGGAGAGGGCAATGTACAGTTGATTAGAGAATCACATTGGGTGCTTACCTCTTTCACGTTTACTGACAATTTTGCTGATAAATATGCCTGTTATCAGTTTAGTTCCTGGAATATCCCTCTACAATATAAACGGAGAGTTGACTACAAGTTAAAAAAAAAAAGGCTTTTTATTGCATTGTTATGCAAGACGAACAAAGAGTGAGGAAAAATACATGAAAAATGAAATCTGATAGATTTTAAGTATATTAAGTGTTTGAATCTTCCTTATCTTCTTAGAGGTGCTCAGAAAAATCATGGTAGATTCCACCCTGAACAAATTTACAAATTTACACTCTGCTCTTAGAAAAATAAGAAGTCACAAGAACAAACATGTGAGTGGAGGGACAGTGCTAGGTAAAACACATATTTTGCAGAACTATGTTTTGGAAGTCTCTGTGGTAATAATCAGAAATTCTGATTACTTTGAATCTATTTCGACTAGCCATTTTCTTCTTTTTTTTTTTAGGTCTTGGTAAATAACACATTGTAGAGTTGAAGGTTGCAGGCCACAAGTTATCCATAAGGACTTCTTTTTAGCTGTTGAACCCGAGTCATGGCACTGGCACCACAGATCTGTGATGTATAAAAGTACAAAGTACCAAGTAGGAGTGGAAAATTAACACTGGTAACAAGCAGCACAGGTAGGTAGTATGGCAGTCTGAACCTGCTGAGAAGCATGTGCATTACTGTACAAACACTTTAATAATATAGCTAATATTACATTGCTGTTAGCTGAGTTAGCTTCTTCAGAGATTCCTACAAAATCTGCACAAACCTGCGAACTAACGTAGACTGAATCATGAGCACTTTCACTGTTACAAGGAGAATGCTGTATAGGTTTATACAAACCAGAGAAAAAGAAATCTGCTTTGCGTTTTGCACAGGCCAATTAGGTTATTTTCACTCTTCAGTTACTTTAGCCCTGGCTGTTATTTGTATCTGGTTTATCAGCAACAGAAATTTGGTAATAACTGGCATAACCACAAAAACAGTACTAATGCCACATGATGTCTTTTCAGCAGACAAATTGCCCCAAGGGCAGCTGAGTTCAGTAGTTTAAAAGCTGCAATTAGAAGACTTCCCAAGAAAAATGCTTCATAAACCTATTTGTGGGTGCAATATTTGCTGATTGTACCAGAGTATTCTTATTTCCTAATCATGATTCTTGAAGAAACAGACATGCAGAGCAGAAAGACCAGAAGTAATCTTACTATATGTGTCAAAAAATAAATCTTGCAAATACAACTTTGGTAGCGAGTCACTTCAGCTCTGCTTCTGTTCTAGTTATATGCTTATGCCAGGAACAATGACAGTATATTCTCATGTCACAGAAATGAAGAATTTTATCAACTTTGTACAAATAGTCAAAGTTTGCATATATATCTGCAGGTATAGCTGGGTTTCCAGGCCTCCCTTCAGCTGCATTTCAATCTCCCTAGTCCTGTTTATCACAGAAGGAAAGGGTTTAGCTGTAACTCCACTTACCTTAACAGAGTGTAACTAACCCTCAGGTCCTTTTTGCACGATAACTCTAGGCTGCTGTTGCTGTTGAGACTGTGGAACTTTACAACAGTAGAAACAGCTCCTCCTTTATGAATTTTCTAGTCTTCAAGTCATAGCCTTCCCATTTATCAATCTGGCTCTAATCTGTCAGCACATGGCTATTCTATGAAGCATACTAAAACCATGAGACATATTTTAAGTGCAGTTATGCTCAATAGAAGACAAAACTTTATGCATATGCATTTGGAAAACGTTATCTAGCTACTGAAGATTATCAGTAATTATTATTTTTAGAGCTTCTTTTTTGGCATATTTTTCACAGGATGCAAACAAAAATACAAATCAATATGGTGAAAATACTTCAGAAAATGTTGTCACATGAAAGATGCAGCAGTTGATTTATCTAAACATTGCACAATATTTTTAAGATGGGCTTAAAATTAAAGGCAAGAGACTGAGCATCAGTTTTAGGTTAATATTTCTATGATCACTTTAAATGAATATGTGAATTCCTTTGTAGCTAACATGCAGATGCAAGAATTTCCATGCCGAAAAGTCTGAAATATTTTTGTCTTCTCCAGATATGAAGTTAACTGAAAATTTGAAATTTGGAATAGAACTATGAAGAAAAAAGATGTGAAAGTTTTCAAGAGATCAGTGTGTCAACTGAAATCAAAAAATCTAGAAAGTTTTTTATAAAATTAAAGATGATGCAATATTTCTTCATAAAGTCACACTTTCCATTGAGAATCACAGTTCAGAAGCTTTTGTCCTTTGTTTATGGAATAGGTACACCAAAACAAACTCCACTTTAGTAACCTGACCGGAAGACTAGATAAAACTTAAAACCCACCTGAGATGAGATCACATGTAGCAAAATATCAGGACTAGTTATTTATGTATACTTAAATATGTATATGTGTATATATTCATATATATGTGTGTGTGTTTATACACCTATGTATATATACATGCATAGTGTATACACACATGTGTATACACGTATACACATATATCTGTATGCACTAATCTATACCAGATGAAAAATTTTCCACAATTTCTTTCAATTGCAAATTGCTACTTACTGAGAACAGTATGACAAGAATTATTTATTGATATAATGTACCCAAAAACTTTCACAAGCTGAATATCTATTTTACTGTTGTTCACAGAGAAGTACATATCCCATGCAGGATGATTTCTGTGTACAGCATCCACAATTGCATGCACCCCATTGGAAACTCCTGAATGGAGGAAGGACTTAAAAAGACGCAAAGGTAACTCACTACTGATTTAAAGTTTGTGAAAGTCTATAAAAATATGCATTGCAGTTATGTTTACAAAACACTGTGTCCATAGTAACAGATACCATACCATCATTTTCTCAAGTATTGTTGTGACTTGTTTACTTAAATCTGTGAGCCGCTGTTGTATTCACAAAGCAAAGCAGGACTGGGAAAAGTGGAAGGCATCCTTGAAAAATCCATGAAACACTTCGCAACAGACAGACCCAAAAGGTAAGGATGTTTAACATGTGCCTGTGCAAAGAGCAGATGGGCCCAGGAGGTTTAGACACACATCTGAGGAATGTTTGACCAACTGGGGAGGAGATTACCATAATGAGAAGGTGATGAAAGAAAGCAGTCGGAAACTCTGCCTGATCTCTGATCTGTGGATGTAGCCAGATAGCTTTTGACAGAAAGACAACAAGGGCAGGCAGAAGTCAGGCAGAGACCATATGTGGTGTTGTTGAACTGCTTTGTTTATTCATACCATCACCTCCAAGGGCCTCAGGAAATCATCAGACAAAAAGAAACACTGGAACTGTGATATCTAGCTGGTTGAATTTGGTGGCTAGTATTCTTGCTCTCTAGATAAGCCTTGAAGAGGTTAGACTCTGGCTGACCCGTGTGAAGGAAAAGTAGCCAGCATTTTCATGAACCAAATAAGTTTTCACTGAAGAGCTAGCTGCAGATTGGCATTTCATATAGTCTTCCTGCACTGCAGATTTTCTGGAAACATGCCTTGCTAAGTTACAGGATGCAATACGTGCTAACACAAGTCTTCGTGAGTCTTTAATGAAATTATAAAGTAAGTCTGGTATGTTATGGAGGGTTTCTGCAGAAGGATTTCTGTAAAGGCTATGATGAGAACTATTTCCCTCTATATGAAGTGAGAGGGCAGTTGGTCTTCAAACTGGAAAACAGCAGAATGATATCAGAGGAGAATTCTCTTAATCCTTTTGGGAACCTTCAACTGAATCTAGATAGTAGGACAAATGAACAGGAATTAGAGAAGTAGAACTTTTAAATGATAGGTTAACAGCTACCTGTGTATTTGCCAAACTCTGAGAAAGTTGATAATGAAATCATGAGCAGAATGTCTCAGCGGCCAAACTGTGGGTTAGAAGTGAAACCTTGAGCTTCATTTTTGATCCTGGAAAAATTTAGATTAAGATTTTCCAATGAAGAATTATAAGCACTTTAGAAATTAAAGAACTGACCCTTGAGTAACACAAGAAAGCTGAAAATTCATGTCTGGTGTACAGATTGCCTACATGTGCTAAAGTGTGCCTGACTTAATTAAGCTTCAAGGAAAATACAAAGAACATCACTGTATCCAGCATTTAAAAGCTTCATGAGCTGTTTATTATAGAAGTACACACTAGCTAACAATTTCAGGCAGATAACAGAGAACACAGAGGTTGAGGTTCTTTACCAGATAAAATTTCTCTACTATTACTTAATAAGTTGGTGAGAATTCAGATTTTTTTCCATTATTTCTTCAATTTATACTTTAATTTTCCATACCCACAAACTGAGAACACAAACCAAAACCAATAAACCTCTATTAATTTTTATTTGTTTTAGAGTTTTTGTCAATGTCAATCTTCTATTGTTTATGACACAAGGCAGTATAAAGCATATGCTCCTGTGGAAACTAAACAGAAAAAATATGTATTTATATTGCTACTCTAACCCTGAGACAACACTTTGAAGTGGAGTGACAGAAGGAGGACCCTATGGTACAGAAGAGAAAAAAGTTTTGTTTTTTCCCTTCTGTGTTTTATTGGCTAGTGAAACTCACTTAGCTGTTGTTATAATTTAATTTTCCAAGACTCCATTTCAAATGGACAGACAGAAGGTTTAAGCAAGATTAATAATCAATGCATCCAACAGAAAAGGGTCCAGATTGTCTAAGATAGTCTTTGGTTGCTCACAGCACTTTGTCTTCAGGCTCACAATCCAATCACTATTATTTCCATTTGAGCAGCAGAGTGACCCTGAAGGATACACACTCTGTTGGATACATCACTGCAGCACACAGAACAGTCATGAAAAGGAAGCAAAGGGAACCATGTAGCATCTGTCTCAACAGAGAGATCATGATGAATTGATGGACACAATTTGCTTTTGTACGGGTCAGACAAGAAACAACTGGTCAGCTACATAGTCCTTCTGCCTAATTCTGTTATCTCCCTCACAGCTCTCTGGCTCTGAGAAAAACGACTCACAATTCTTTTAAAGCATATCTTTTAGATTTGATCTGGCCTGAAGTTAGTCAGATGCTGCACTGTCTCAAGAAGCTTTCCCCATTCTTTTATGCTAATGCTGAGCATGGGCAATTTCACAGAATAAAAGGTCTAATGGGTTAGAGGAGTCCAAGCAAAATCTTCCAAGCAATGCAGGAAGCATCTGGAGAAGGTGGACCATCCTGTTGAACAGAGCAAGCTAGGTGGAGTCTTAAGTATGTTCTCATTCCGCAAGAAAACTATTAAACTGAGGTCCAGCTCTGCAATATGAGGGATCCTTTAGTCAAAGGATAACATGTATACGAATCATTAAGCTGTGCTACTCAGGTAGAATTTGCCCATGATTCTAATGACCAAGAGCTACATTTTTTTTTCAGGAGGTCCCACCCATCCTGCCTTGCTAGCAATAGGTCTGTGGGCCTGAAATGCAGAAGTGTCAAACACCAGCATATCTCTCATTGACAAGGAAGTGGGACAGAGTGAAAGGGAAAGGCAAGTGTTAAGGTAGAATCCAGAAGTGGAGGCTCACCACACATTGGCCGCATTGGAAATAAAATCTGCCGTGACAGATTTCAACATGTTCCTGAGAAAAAAGTAGAAGGAAGAGAATTTCACATTCAAATGCTGAGGTCACAGGGACATGGAAGAAGTATTTGATATGAACCAGCACTCATCCTGGCACACAGAGGATAAACAAAGAGGTACAATCAGCACTGTATTTATGCAGCCAACAGAAAACACAGGAACAGGTTAACTGCCACCGAAAGAGAAGACATACATGGCTGAGTTCTAGGCATGATGGGCCTCCCAGACATGGACTTGTACCCCGAACAAGGAAGAATATCTGACGTGGCGCAAACCTGTTTTCAAGAAGCATGTCTCTTCTCCCTCCCGCTGACATAGAAAAGAAAAAAGGAGCCTGTAATCTGTGATAAGGTAAAAAGCTGGAGGAGATGACATAATATAACTTTTGTTCACAGAAGAAAGAGTAGAATAATAAGGAAACTGTTTCTCTAGTGGATCCAGAAAGGACACTGTAGGATTTTAAACACAAGAAAGAAACACAGGAGAGGTGCAACCTACATCAAAGGACTAATCCTATTTTGGTCCTAATATTAAACTGCAACTAACAAGTTAAGAAGGGTATCTATCCAATAGAGGACTGTAGTAAGAACTGACATGAAGCTTATCATGCACATTTAGATTTCAAATTGTGTTTATAAAGCTAGTGCTGGAAAAATTAATTTAGAATCATCCATCTCGCTAAAAATCCCCACGGAAGTGAAAACCATTAAAGGACAGTTTACCATTTTGGATGGGCTATCATATCACTGAAAAAAAAAAAAGTATTTGCTGATACAGTGCCAGTAGCCCCTGTATGGCAACTCTGCTATCAGCAAAGTGATCAAAATGGATGTCCTAGTTTCCCCCACAACCATAATATTATTCAATACTCCCTCACGTCATTGCCGGGGTGGGGTGAAAGGACTCTCTTGCTTCTTTGGAGAAGGGCGTTCCTTCTGTTGGAGCAAGCGTGGTGGATGGAGCAGTGTGATAATGCTGGTCCCAAGCCAAAGGGAGCAGTCTAGTTGGTGTGGTTGCAGTTGTGTCGAGCTCCACACTTTCTCTTTTTGTACACCTTTGTTATTAATATTGTTGCTGTTACTGTTTGTTTTCTAATCTCATTGTTGTTTCCAGTAAATTGTCCTTATTTCAGCTCATGATCTTTGCCTTTTTTGCCTCCAGTTCTCCTCTCTGATCTGCTGCAGCAGGAATGGGAGAGGAAAGGGTTTTGGGGGTGAAGTGAGTGAGCATCTATGGTTTTGGAGTCTCCATGGGGAGGCACTGAATTGGGGAATATCAATCCTAAACAACAATGGAGATGTGTTCCAGCCCACAGCATTGCTGGGAATATTTGGAAAAACGAACCACTTTCCAACTTAATGCTGGAATTACCTTACAACATAAATAAAAAAATATAGATATAAATCTACTCCTGTGATCCAGAAATGCACTGCAAATCTAAGTTAAACAGCAACAGCAATATCCATCTTCCCATCCAATCCCTCCTAATGCACAGCTCACAATTTCTCTGTACCTGCAAGATATACAATTCAATGCAAAATACCATGAAAATTAGATTGCTAAGGTCTTTTAATATATTGCCTTGAGTAGGAGTCACATTGTGAGAGACTAGAGAAAATTATTAATGGCTCAAAACAACAGAAGGGGCGGCAGTAAGAGGGGGAGGCAGTGAAAGTTCTGTGTAGGTGGGGCAGTGCATTGCTCCACACCCCACCTCTGGATCCTCTAGTCCAGCCTCAGAATGGCTGTCTGGCACACCAAAAGCCCCACCAAAAGCCACTGGCACACCAAAAGCCCCACCAAAAGCCACTGGCACACCAAAAACCCCACCTGGGGGGGAAGTGCCCCGGGATACCAGAGCAGATAAAAACAGTTACATGTCCCATTGTCTTGTATCTTATAGTAGCTGAGACCACACTGGATCCAAGCCGTGACTATTGACCTTCCTCTGTCCCTTTCTTTTCTCTCTGTCTCTCTCTCTTTCTCCCTCTCTCTCTCTCTTTCTCCCTCTTTCTTTTCCTAACTTCCTTTTCTCAAAATCTGGGTAATTTAAAGTTGGATTTGTTAGAATTTGCTAAGTCAATGTTCTGTGCGTAATTTTGATTGAAAGTGCCTGAGTCCCTTTAAAAAGCTCATCAAGTAAGCTCAGGGCTTTACACATGTCAGGGATGCTTATATGCCATATTAACAAAATCCAACTCATTGTTGAGGATTCAACAGCATTACTCAGAAGATACAGGGAAAACAGTTATCAGAAAGAGCCATGAAACAAGATAGAGACAAAGCTCACACACAAGACTGGCAAAGAACCATTGAACCTCCATGAGACCAAAGCACTAGGGAGAGAACAATAGCATACCGTGTAACGAAAGTTTGCAAAACCCAAATTACTGCAGGAAAATTAAATGATACGTTGAAAATAAAAAAACAGTATGAAGTAAATGAAAAAAGTTAATGAATGTTGAAGAAAACAAGAGGCACATAAACTAAGATGATCAGATTTCTCTCAAAGATTATTAATTCCTTCAGGGCTTAATCCATATAGATGTTAACGACCGAAAGGTTCAAATTAAACACATCAGCAACTGATCCACTTGTAGTTGTTAGATTAGAGATAAAAGTCAAAAAACAGAGATGCTTTCCTGTCTGTAGAGATAGTTGCTCTTTTGGAAGAATTTGTAATGGGAAGCTAGAACTCATTTTCCACTTAGGAAGCCTTTATTTCCATTTCCCTTCTTCATTTCAGAGCAATTTGCAGGAAGAGTTGTAACTAAGCTATCTCTCTCCCTGGTATGCAGGAGAAATAATGCTTGCAGACATGTACAGGGCCCCCTCAGGCCAGAGAGGGCGGGGGAGGACAGAGAGCAGATAAAAAGCCTTGGAAGTGCATGGGGAATTTGCCTTTCCTCTGAGGCCTGGTGCTGCCTGGCAGTACTGTGATGTTTGTAAGTTTTAATGTCTTTGCCTCTGAAATAAACCCTTTCTGAACCCTTTCCACTGCCTTGGGAAGATACCTGAGTATGTTTTACCTTACACTGTCTGAAAAGAAAAAATCTACTAGACATGTTAATGTAAGGACTTTTTTAATTTTAAGGAGAAATTCTAGTATAATGGCTTGCAAAATGTCTTCTCTCATGAAAAATGAGCCCATGGAACCCCAGCCATGTGTAAAATGCAAAAAACCCCATCACTTGCAGTAGCAGACAGGTAAGACCAGGACTGTGCCCAGGACTGTGTGTTGGGATGTATGTTTTACACACTTGTAGATGCAGAGCAAAACTGCACAGCAGCGTAAGCAAAACAGTGTCAGGCAACAGAGCAAAGCCCAACATACCTTGAAAGTTGATTGCAACCCCATTAACCCGTCAGCTGCCTACAACAGAGACAGCTATGCTTAATGAAAGGCAAGGGGAGTCAAGGCTAGCTGCAGTTCCAACAAATTCATTTTATATTTTTGAAAAGGCAAAGATCAAACAAAATCAAAGCAAGAACATTGTTAAAAGCTCTAACCCTCTGGAAAAGAGTTGGAAAGAAGCTTTTTGAGTCATTCGCTAAAGACAGAAGGAAGGAGCAAGATCCATACCAAGGTGTAGTCCCCAAGCAACGTGGGAATCTTGCTGTAGATGTGGGAGAAGACCCAAACCAACAATGTGGAAATTTTACACTGGCAAAAAGCAGAACATTTACATGTGTTAATTCTAATGATTTTTGATTGCAGAATTGATGTCCTGTCATAAAATTATCAAACTGTTATATTGTCCTTTTAATATAGATAGGAATTGATGCTTAGATGATTCTCAGATATTACCCTCATTCTGTGAACTCTGAGCTTTCTGGAAAGCTCATTTTTATGTGAGAATTGCAGTAATTTCCCTGAATTAGACCATCTCATTCAACAAGAGGAAGACAATACAAAAAGGTAGATTTACAGACTGTCTATTGCATGTTTTGGGCCTACATGGGTGTTAGTTATGACTCCTTAGAACAAGGTTTTTCTCTGGATGGACAGAACTTAAAGATACTTTGTGGTTTGATCAGACAATATTCCTGGCTAGAAACATAGCTCAGTGCATTTACTTTGTCAGATAATGTTAGATAGTATGATGTTTTCTAGCCAAACTTATAGAGATTATTGCCCAGGTAGAAAAGTCAGCAGTAATGCACTGCATTAGAAGTAGAATAAAATATCTAATGTCTTTCTTTAGGAGTGGAATATTTGTCTTGGACAAAGATGTGTGCCAGATAGCGAAACATTTTTATATATGTATTTTGCATACTTACTGCTAGTCACTTGAGAAGTCTACGCTTGAAGAAGTTCTGTCTAGGGAAAGCCTATAAGACCAGCTCTGGCTGAAAAGCTTTCCTCTGGAGGATTTTGGAAGAGAAAAGGAATGCTACATTACAATGTAACTACTTTGTGGGTGATGGTTTTTCCAGGCAAAAAGAAATAATGGGGGAGAAGATGAATGTTGAAATTCAATATGAGTGTTAGCCAACAGGAAAGTTATTTCTGAAATGAACATAACACAAAAATCAGTTCTGCTTTCCTTGTGAGCAGAGGAGTTCAGTTCAAATCTTGTTTATCTGCACTGCACTATGATGGCCTCATTTGCTCCTTTCACCCCCTAGCAAAGATTCAAGCCTAAACTGCAGGACACTGTCACTAAAAATCATCAGTGCTACAGAACATGCTCCAGCATACTCAAATGCTGTCAAGCACAAATATAAGCCATTAAAATAGTCTTGAAAATTTGAGAAATAAGGACATCTTCAAACATATTTATTTTATCCCTCATTATGTTTACATATTCAGTAATAGAAAAAATCATTACTCTGCAAATTTTATCCTGGGTTTAATGCAAATATGTTCTAGACTTGGAGTTTGCATTTTATTAGGTGCTTTGCTACAGACCAAACACTTGTGACTACTTACCTATCCAAACCATGTAAACTGTAATAAAAGAGGACAGAACTTGCCTAAACTTGAATGCGAGATGTGTGGCCTTCCCCATACTACTCATGCTGTTACACCCTTCTCCTTCATAGATGGGTCAGCAGCACTGCATTTTTAAACTCTTTGACAATCATATTTAATTTATTTAATGAAGGATGAATGTTTAATAACTATGAATTTGAAAGAAGTAGTTTCTCAGTAACCACCAAGTTAATTCACTTTTGGGCCTCAGAGGTCACTTTATTGGAACAATTTTTTTTGAGGAAAGGATTTTATTTGAGACTGTCTCCATATACAGATCAAATAGTATGCAAAAAATGTATTGTGCTGCCTAGATGACCAATCCTGTAAATTGATTTGTAAGTACTGACAGCTGTATGTGCTTTTATCATGCATGTGTGGGCAGATATCCAAAGACAGCAACAAAATAAACAAAATTTTTTGTAGCACTTTGTCCTTACGTTTATGCTATCTTTCAAGATCAAATGTTGAAGTCTTTTGAAGGGGGAAGAGAAAAGAAGAGCAGATGGATACAGAGCACACTTGGGTGCTCAATAATATTCTCATACAGGAAAAGTACTGTTCTGGAAAAGCTGTATATCCTTCCAGTATGTGATGAAAGAATTATCCAACACAGACTCTTTCAGTTCCAAGAAGATGGTTCTTTAGGATTTTTTTTCCTTTGCTCTTTCTGTTGGTATCTACTGCACTTGCATCCACAGACTTCATTGAGATTTGCACCAGTAAAGCTCAGGGCTGAATTTGCTGCAAATGAAGACCTAAATCTCATCTTTGTACAACAAAGACAATGGCTGTCAGAACACCTTTATGTATGAGTAACCTGCTTGAGGTCTATAAACAATGTCTGTTTTTTAAATAGCTATCAAATACTCGCATTGTAAAAATCAAGGCCAAATAAGCTATATTCAGGTGGTCATTCAATTACAGAAGGTTCTAAAAGAACAATTTTGAAGAGTCTTTGCAGTGCTAATACTTTTAAAGTCTTATTCCAAGGCTTATCTGAAGGGCTGTCAAGCATTTCCCTGCAAAGGGGGGTGGAACCCACACGAAGCTTCAGAGTACAGTCATCCACCATATAATTGTCTAGAAAAAAAAATTAAATAAAAGGAATCTAATCTCACCTGTTTACACTTCCCAAAACTCAACAATTTTTTTCTGCATTAAATGCTTCAAGAGAGGCATGCTTTTCAGAAAGGTAAACTGTACTTTAAGACACTCCACAGTAGAAAGCTGACTGTACATCAAAACATCCTTTTAATCCTTCCTTACCAGGTTTGAGCAGAACTGATGAAACGTTTCTGAAGGGAGGAATCAGAAATACTGCAAAGTAAAATTACGAATTATTTCACCAACCTATCTATAGGGAAAGAAATACATAGATTTTTTTTGTTTTGTTTTTCAGCACCTCTTCCTTTTGACTATCGTTCTTGGTAGCAGAACCGCTTCAGATGATGAACCTGAGAACCAGCTAATATCAAGAAACTACACTGAAGAAAGAAATAATATAACTTTGGTTCTCTGATTCAAATTTTGCATCAAGATCCATCCTTGAACTGTCTTGTCTTTGGTCCCATTACTTGATGTGTAACTCTCTACGTTATCCTCTAAATGTGACGTAATATAGTTTAAGGGGGGAAAAAAAGCAGCACCTTGCTATCAAAAAAATAGACAATGTGAGTAATTGTGTTCTTGAATCACAGATTATATAGGTATTTACTGATGAACAGTATGGAGAAAAAAAAAAGTCTATTAATAATAGACTGTAATTTCCTTATGCTGTAGAAGTAAGGAAAAAAAAAATTATTTTCATTAAAATTCGGCATGTATCAAGGTTGGAAAGTATAACATTTTGCTTCAGTGCTAGAAGTGAAGGGAAATTGATGATTTCAGAATACTGCTGTATGCAGCAAGGAACCAGCCTAAGCAACGTATTTTCCTAACATATAGAAACATACCTGAAGATAACTAACAGGACTGTAGTAAGATCACTTTGAAACAGGATCACCTCATCTTAAATCTCTGTTATGTTGGGTTTTTCCACCAGTGAAAACCTGTAAACCAAGTGCAAATTTATTAGGGTAAGTGTGTAAGTTTCGAGCTGGCTCTCCACCAAATTGCTGAAACCCAGCAAAAAAGCCCAGAGAGGGAAGAAAAAAACTCTGAACAGCCAAAGCTATAGCAAAAATATATATTTACAATTATATATACAATTTGAATATATTGTACACACAACAGGGAGCTCCCGAGGGGAACAAAGGGAAAAGGGAAGGGGAAAACAGAGATAAAAAACCAAAAAGGGACAGAAACAAAAACAGATATGCACAGTCGAAAAAAACCCGGTAACTGACAAAATAAAGAACTAACAAAATGTCACCACTCCCCTTGAGAAAAGCAGGACAGCCGGACGCAGCCCAGCACTCTCCCCTCACACGTGGCAGACACAGCAGTCACTGCAGGCTTCAGCTCCAGATAAGCAAGACCGAAACAGGGACCTACCGTTCCCAAACCTCTCTGGAAGAAGATAAGAGAGTGAGCTCTCTTATCTACACCTTATTTATACCTCAGGTTACATAAAACAATAGCATGGAATAATACTTCCTTGGTCACTTCCCTAGTTCCTTCCTGCTTACAAGCTGGTCTCCAGAAAGGCCTAGACTGAAACTATCACAGTAAGCAACATCAGAAACAGAATATGCTTCTAGGGAAACACAGAATAGATCCATAGAAGTCAACTTTTGATTCCATACTTCCAGGAGAAGTAGGAAGACCAAATAAACCAAAGAAGGTTTATTTCAGAGTCCAGTTCCCCTTTTTCTTTTAACAGTGAGGTTATATTAGCAAGGATCTGATGCAGATGAGAAGAGGATCGAGGTACTCAAAACAACAGACCACACAATGCATAAAGACATCTTTGCAGGCATTTTAAATTGATGAAAGTAGATGTGAAGTAAGATAACACATAGGTACCCCCAAAATGCCAGGCAGTGGAAGGATTGTAGGAAAATCTATTTCCAAAGTTGAGACCACTAGACTTAGAAGAATATTAACCCTAATGGCACTTCTAACACCAGGCCTGGGAAAGACACTCCCCCTGCTCTTCTCAGGGCTTTTATAATTTCTGATCCCCCCACTCTGCATGAGGCCTTCAACATGTCTGCAGAATTTATCTTTTTCTCATACCAGGCAGCATTGCTCTGGAATGCAGGAGGAAAAAACATCTAAAACTGTATCTGGGAAAAGATGCCTCTTCTAGGCAGGAAAGCTTTCTTAAGTGCAACAAGCTCTGATCTCCTCACCATAATTCTTCTGGAAAGTCTTCTACCCTTTCAGTAGGTATCCGCTTGGACATAAAGATAATCATTCTTAGCTAATATCTTCTTCTTTCCTCAAACTTTAGTGCATTTTTTAGCTGTTTGTGAACTTAAATTAAAATTTAACCTTCTGGCCAGCACCTCATCACAGTTCATCAGAGACATCAGTCTTCATAACTGTGTTTTGTGAAGAAGCTATTTTCTCCTGCAGTGTCAGGGTCCTCCAATCTGCACCTCCACAACAGTACTGAATTTTTTCCCCTGACTAGCAGTTGATAAAAGTTAGTATTTTTCTTTTCTTAGAGATCTCATTTACAGATAAGCTGCTTTTGATTAGAGAAAAAGAGAACTTCACTGATACAGATAATTGAAAATTAAGCATTTTCATTTCCCCTTTAATGCATAAAATCTTCCATTCAAACTTGTTATTTCTTGTTTATCTTCTCCATAAAGCTTGTGTGGGATACCCATGGGTTTCATTACTGCGAAACACTTCATATAGGAAATCTTCAGTGCACTTTCTGTGCACCCCAGTTGCCCTCATGTTCTCTTCAAAATTCACTGAAATAAGACATATTTCCTAGAGACAGCAAACAGTACTCCCCGCTAAAGAAAGTTATTGTTTCACTTTATACATTATTTCTAGTGTTAAGATCTTTTTAACTCTTTCTTTAACTGAGGGTCAGACTGACTTTTTCAGTGGAAATAATATATCTGACTTTGAGTTGACCCCATACTGTATCCCTCAATGGAGGGATATTCATAACATCTATGGACATCTTGCATTACAACAGTGGGATTTTTTGTCATCAATGGATGACTACCAAAAACATAGATGGAGTAAAATGTATTGAAAAGACAGATTGAACCTGATTTATTTGTCAGTTTATTATTTATTATAGCCATCCTTTGTCTCTCTCATGGGTGTGTGAATGGAATTATTTTCTGTGTCTGTAAAATAAAACTGGAAAAAGGAGGACACAGATAAAATACCACCTGATTAAAAGAAGCTGAAATCACAAATGCTTTTTTTCCTGGTTCCTAAATATATATACTGTTACAGAAGCCTTCAAACTTTTTTATGTTTTCAATCCCCAGACAGAAAGAAGATTCTTGTTCTTATTTATTCTTACTATTTTAGAGTACCCTCATGAGTACTTGGCACTTCAAAGGAGTAGAGAAGGAAAAAGGGAGCTCTCAGCCTTGACATGTATTACAGATTCCACTGCAAACAATTGCTGGAATAACAAACCCAAATAGAAAAACACAGTAGATACCAGAGTTATAGATATGGTTACACGAGCACTCAAAAAAGCAGGATGAGTCAGAGAATTTAATCTTAAAAATATTTTCTTCCAGTCTTACTCCTCCCCAAATTGCTTATTATGGACTTCTGCTCTCCAAAGACTTACATATTAGATTTTCAGCTCCCTGGCAATGCAGAAATCAGTCTATCAAGATCCAAATCCACTCTGTATTTACAACTGTAGAAAGTATTAACCAGCATGAAGAGCAGGAGAAAAACTTATACTCTACCTTCTGTCACTTTGATAAAGAAGAAATTTTTTTTCCCCTTAGCATGCACTAAAGTAAGAGGGGATTGTGTGGAATTGGTGGAGATAACCTCTGGTTAGAAAACCGGAGGTGGAGAACAGAGGAGGAGAGAAGGTTTAACCAAGAGTTTAGTTAATCTGCAATTTATTTAAAAATATTAAATTTTTGCATTTAGGAACAAATATTTAAAAACTTGGGTCCCCCAAAAAATGATTAGGGCAAAATTTTACCAGTGCCAGCCCCAGCAATGAATGGGATCTTACTTATCTTCTCAGAGTCCAGGCCAGAGGTCACCATGCACACCAAAGGCAGAAAATACCCTCTTGTAAAATCCATTCCTGTTTTGCAACAGAGGGGAAATGCCCATGGCTTCCCAGACCAGTTTTCCCAGACAGTCAGCTCCTTCTTCAAGTATTTGATATTTTATTTCCGGAATGAAACTAACATCTGGGACAGGGTTTCCAAAGCCACCTTTCACCTGAAAGGCAGGTACTGAACATGCAGTGCTACATGCTGCGACCATCATGTTGTGTGACGTTGTTCGTGGACACCTTTCCTATAACCTATATAATCTATTATTCCCTGTGTCAACTGTTGAAATACTGAATGGTTTATGGCACAGATGATTTTCAGAAATTTAACTACCTGAGATGATGTTTAGCCTGATTCATCTTCATTTAAGATGACTGCAAAGTCCTGCCCAGCTGTGGAACATTTTCTCAACAGCTGAAACACCCAGTTATTATGACTAAGTTTAGTATGTTTTCTTGACATAGAAAAGGTATAAAAGACTCCACTATATTACCTTTCTCACAGCATCATTGATCAACCAAAAACTGAAAGTAATGGAAACAGGAAAGAACTCATTGGGATATTTCATTTTCTCAGATTAAATTACTGGTTCTTTGCTTATTTTGAAAAGAGTAATTGAAGTTCAGTTATAACTGTCTAAGCATGTCTTAAAATAGAAGTTACCTGATATTAATGGAAACATGAGAAGGGCTAAGTGAATAAAATCAGCCCTTTAAACCCTTAGTTTATAAGTGGAGAGAAATACCATGCAGATACAAGCCAAATTCAATGACATTTTCCAGATGGCAAAGGACTATGTAAACTACAGCCACTTTTAGCAGTACAGAGTCACCATTACTAATGGATTAAAATGAAAACCAAACCCAAGGTGCAATGAAACAATGTAGTGGTCCAAATGTGCTTTTCTCAAGTTATATTTTTTGAAATTCATGAAGGCTTTGCACTCATTCATTGTTAAACAGATACACTGTTCTGGAAGAGACTTGTCTGGTTTTTTTTTCCCTACTTTTCTTGCTTAGTTTTTTCTTTTGGAAAAAATCCTCTCTACAGCCACATTTAGAAGGCAACGTACTTTTCAAAATCACATCACATCCTTGTTTTCACAGAAGAAAACCAGCGGGTCTTGTGAGCTCTATCTGCTTGGGAATTGGGGAATAAGTCATGAATGTCTCATGAGAAGGATAGATACGATAACTGTGGCTTTTGGATGAGAACATGGTCTCTGCCTGACATTCTGAAAGACAGGTTGGACTAGTCTTGCCTCAAGCAAAGGCAAACCCATCCATGGGATTGTTTTTGCTGAGTGCACTCGATGGGTAATGTAGAGGGATGGGGACTGATGAACTCAACCCACAACCTGAGGGATGGTCAGTGACTACTGAAAGAACACCTGTGCTTGTGTATATCTGTATATATATCTATAAATACATAGCTAGCCACCACCTGGGACTACTGCTGCTCTCGCTAGCTACCACTGTGCCAGATCTGCGCCAGCATCTCAGCAGAATAAATCCTTTTGATGAAATAGCCTTCCAGGTTTTGCATTTTCCCTATTCCCCATTGGTTTTGTCTGGCCAAAGAGAGCATTAAAACACATAAACTTGTTTGCCAAAGTACTTCTTTTGTTCTCTTGGGTCATGTGGCACAAAGCATGGGAACAGGAGCCTCTTTCTAATCCTAGGGGTGGGGAGACAGGTAACATTTTGCTTTTGTTGATTTTGTGATTTTTTTTGCCTTTTTTGATTCCTCTGTATTATTGTTTTACTTGATAGTTTTTACCTCAGTAAAATTATGACTTCAACATTTTTAATCTCTTGTAGTCTTTGTTTTCCCCTCCACTGAAATGAGGGGGTGGTTTGAGCAGTCTTAACTTTTCTTCCTGATGAATTTTTAAAACAGTACAGCTTCTTCACAGGGTTGTATCATAACAACTACAAAAGCTACCCTTTGTGCTAAATAATTTAGTCCCACATCATCTCCTATTTCCCACAATACTATTTGTACCTTACTATAGACAAAACAATGCTCTCTCTAGAAAAAAAGAGATCTCTTGCTTCAGATCCCTTTGTAAACATCTGCTCTTCCCTGCTCAGACACACAGGTGTGATTTTCGTGTCCATGAACCCACAATATCTCACTTAATCATCACCTTCTCAAACACTCTACAGAAAACTAATCTATCCCATTCTTTTGCCAAATTTTCACTTTAAAAACAAAAAGCAATAAAAATTCAAGAGCACACATGTTTGATAAGTAAATGGTAGGTAAGTTTTGTTTATTACTACTTGAATGTATTAACAAGACAAACCTTCTGATATTAACTTTTGGAAATCCTATCAAGATCTTTGTCAAGAAAGGAGTTAGAAGTTTCAGAACTAAAGTAGTTGTTCTAGTGGGCTACAGACCAGGGAAGATAGCTATGTGTTTATGTAAATTCATTACATTAATCCAATCCCCCAGTCTCTGAATCATTAGAGAAGCCACCAGCTGGGACTTGCAGTCGGTTCTAGGAAGCCCAACTCTGCTTATATTCCTATTTGCATAATTGTAACTATTTGGCACTCATGTAACAATGCTACTGTGTTTCATCACGTCTTTAATTTAGTTTGCCAACACTTTATTACTCATATTAGCAAGTTTGTAAAATAATTTTTTTCCCAGTATAACTTTAACCACTGGACAGGGGTTTCTACTCCCTCTGGGTGTTCCCAAGTAAAATCAGCTCATGGCAGAACTCTCTGCAGGTGATGAACAGCAGTGATCCAGGAATAGCATAACCTTACAGCACAATTCCCTGTCATATGGAGAGACTTCCTTCCTCCCTCCCTCCACATAGAATTAAACAAGATTTTTAACAAAACATAGATACACATAAAAGAAAAACTAAAATTCAACCAGTGGGTTTGCAAAATTTCATAATTCACAACAGTAATAGAAGAATGAAAAGACCCTTGCAATAAAATTTTATTGCTTCTAATATTATTAGTGATTTTCCAATGTGTCTCAAAAACATCTTATTTAGCATTTCTGAGGACAGATTTTAATTTACAAGACAGAATACTGAGCTTTGTCAAAATATTTGATATTTTGATGTATAAATAATTTTTTTTTTTAGAAAAACAATTGAAAGACACTTAGTAAATCCAGTGCAATACTCTATGCTGTGTAGTTTTTAAAAGAATAAATGCAACAGTCCTGCTGAGGGGCAAGTCTGATGCAGACTCATCCTTTAGCCTTCTCTTTGTTTTTCCCTTTTTAAACCTTTAAGTTTGCCTGTTAATTAATCCTACTACATAAGTGGAAATATGTCCCTCAAGCACCATCTGGGAGACTTCAGTGTGTCACTCTCAGTAAAAGTCTGCCTCAAAACCATTTACTGAATCGTAGGAAAAGATTTCTAGATATTGTTCAGAACGATTGTACTTGAAGTGAAGGATACATGATGAAAGCCACAAAGAAGACCCTCTTTAAGTAAAGCAAATGAAAAAGAAAACATTTGGTCATGGACCAAAATTACTTTTTAAAGAACAAACCAGATTTTTTTTCAGAAAAAAACTGTCCATGGTTGGGGTTTGCTTTGTTTTGGTTTTGTTTTTCAGTTATTATTTTAGTTTTATATTTATTTGAATCTGCTGTATGCAGATTAAACCACTCTACCTTTTATCTTGGGTTTTTTGGTTTTTGTTTTTTTGGTTTTTGGGGGTTTTTGGGTTGGTGGTGGTGGCGGTGGTTGGTTGGTTTTTGTGGTTTTGGGTATTTTTATATACGAACAGCTAGCTTTGCAAGACAAAAATTTCACTGTATGAGAAGAGGGACTGCAGTAAAAAAAAAAAAGGATTCACAAGAACCTTGTTAAATAACACTTTACACAACTAGAAAATTGTTCTTAATGCTGTTTGTTATTGAATGTTATTGAATATTATTTCATACAATAAACATATTTATGCTGGAACAATTAAAAACTCTTTTGAAAAGAGACACAAAATGTTACGTGCTGTATCATGTTGCACTAAATTTAGGTAATTTCTATCTTCAATTTGAATCGCACGTAGTGAATTTATTTAAATTGCTCATTTCCATAACAGCCGAAACATCAGAGTCTGATGTTTTCTGAAAACAGAAGAGTGTCACTTAGGGAAAAATACGTAATGTTATGAACCAGAAACAATGCAACCGCACTAAAGAGATGATAGCGTAAGTGGATGAAAATCATGGTGACAGCCATGGCAAGGCCCTGATAGTGCAAGGAAAGCAGATAAAGCAACAGTTATTGCTTCATGTCTCAGTATCATGACTTCTTTCATTAAAGACAACTCCCATCCATTGGTGTTGAATGGGGTCACGTTATTACAAGTCAACTAGTGATCTTTCCAAGGAAGAGAGAGTGACTGTGTTGTGGTACTGCAAGAGAAGGTTGATGCTGAAGCCTTTGCAAATTAAGTCTGAGCATAAAAACAGACATGTTCTGGAAAAGCAGAGTTGAGAATTGGAGGATATCTTGTCTGGAGCTCTCATTAACCAGATTGCATGTATTTGCCATGATGGTCTTGTTTTGCAGAGAAAGAAATCTCAATAATAAAATCTACCTCAAAAAATAACATCATCTTTACAATAGGGCTTTTGCTTTTACATGGTTTATATAGGCAAATTACTTGGCAGACTCTGTTCTGACAGCAGAAAAGAAAGCTTTAGTCTGCTATTTTTGATCTTTATCAAAAATGTACTTTCCATTCTTCTGCAAACAAATATAGAAAAATTCTGGTCTCTGAAGATACCAGAGCCATTAATTTTTGAAGCTTCCTTTCCCATAGTATTATTATCTCTACTTCTAGAGATTTGTAATCTCTCTTTAGCCTCCATTGTAAGTGGCATTCAATGCCTATAGCCTACAAATACAATATAAATGAAGGCAAATTTCAAGGTCTATTTCTAGATGAGCTTTTCACATGTCTATTTTTGGCTTCACAAAAATAATTCTTTTCAAGTTTTGAAATAAGTGCATTCTGATATGAATGTAAAATACTTGTTTTCAACACGTTCATTTGGTATTAAAAACTACCAGTTTGTCTTATAAATTGCCAAGCACGTTTTTTATTCAACTGGCTGAGCAGACATTACCAAGCTATTGGTTTGGGATAACATACAGAATCTGAGCCAAAATCTTATTTATTATTATTGATAGGCTAGCAACTGGATGATCAATTTATTGGTTTTTCTGTTTTTCCATGAGTATTTTGCCTATGAAAAAATTAATGGTCTGAGTGTCTGCAGAAAGCAAACATTTTTATTTGAGGTTGTATCTTATACACTATTAAAGGCAGAACAAATCCTGTCAGTTCTTGCCCAGCTTTGGTTTAAACAACCTGTTTAAAATTGGTTGCAGTTCCGGAGAGAACATGCTGATGTGCAGAGGAGAAATAGTACTGGAATGAGACTTCTTCCCTTCCCAAACTCATGGAAGAATGAGAGCATAGTTACTGCACTGGGTCTGATGAGGACACTGAGACAGGCAAGAGAAAGCTGGTGATAGTCCAGCACAGACAGACACACGCTGTTCAGAGCACGGTTTTGCTTAAATGGTGCAATGCCCACTAAATGAAACCTCTAAAAGAGGACACGGGAAAAAGTGGACCAACATCCTCCCACGCTAACTTAGGCCGCCTGCAGTCCAGTGAAGAACTGTTCTTTCCCTAGGCCCCCTCAGGAGCTTAGACAACTGAGTAAAATCTTCCAATTAACTGTAAATATAAGTATAATTCTAAAACTAAAAAAATCATGTCTTTAAAGAAAAAAAATGCATTGATTGACCTATTTACATCCTATTTCCCCCTCCCCTGAGTGAAGCAAGATTTCTTATAATTCTTTAGAATAAATTATAACAGTATCAGGACAATAGAGATTCACAGGAAAACTGTGTGTGTGGCACTGTTGGAAACCTCATCCCATCTGTTCATTCATCTCATTTCCTTGGAAGGAAAGAGCAGCAATCGGAAACCTGGTTCCTTACCATGGTAGTGATTTTTTATAAAAGGACATAGCAGATAAGGAAAAAATGCCCACACACAGCACTTGCCTGCCATTTGGCCTTCTCAAGAGATATTTATCTATCTGCATATTGAATAGCTGATTAAAGGTCAACAATGATTGATGTGGCACTAAGTCACCATTAAAAGAAGCCTATTAAACACAGTTAATAAGGGGACAGCAGGACTTATTTCTCACCATCTGCGAATTCTGGGACTTTTTCAAATAGTAAGAGAAAAGAGGTACCCCCAAACAAATGCTGGCTGTGTGTGATTTCACACTTGTTTCATCTTTATCATTTGCTTTTTAGTACTTTTTTCCTCCCGTGAAAGAAGTTGAATATCCAGCCAGGGGGCAGACATGAAGTTGAGCCCTATGTTTCAAGATACCTCTGAGCAGTCCCTGGAAAAAAGACGGAAGTGCAGTCAAAATCAAAAGCAAACAATAGAACTAGATGATCTTTAAGATTCCATCTAACACAGACCATTTATTAATCTATATGAATGGACTTATTTATCAAATATTGGTGATTTATAAGAGTAATTGGAGAAACAAAGATTTTTTGCAAATGATAGAAAAGCTTGCAGGATACTTCATCCAGAACTGGTCATATCTGTCGTGCTAAAGACACAGCCCTAATTCCTTATATTTAACAAGACACACTTCATAGGCTCCTTTCTTATAAAAATAGATAATAGAAACCATAAACATCAGAGGCAAATTTCTTGTAGTGCCACAGCTTTTCAGACACCCTAGTTTGGCTGTTAGTACTGTCAATGCTGAAAATCCCACCAGACTTCAAGAGACATCAGATGATTCAGGACTGAGTACTTTCCAATTTAAACCTCAGTATGGAAACACTGTATATGTGTGTGTGCGCACGTACAGCTTTTAAAGGCCATGTTTGTAAAATCTTAATTGGTACTTATCAATGCAGTAAACATATGGCATGATGATGTTTGAGATAACTTTGTCAATAATAAACAAAGTTACTTTAAGGATTAATGTTTTAATTAGAATTTCTGTTCTCTGTTTTAAGTCCTCTATAACTTAAAACGTTCTCACGAAGCTCTATGTCATTATGTATTGTGTAGCACAAATTTTCTGTCCCATATTTCATGCCCATCTCTCTTCACTCATATACTCTTGGGTATCAGATTCTGAATAAATATACACCGTTTTGATTCATTGCATAGCAGCAAGCATGATGAAAATTTTCCTCCACATATTATCCAATAGGCAATAGCAAAGATAATTGAGGTATTAATAATGAAAAATTGATCAAAAAGAAGAGACAAGATATTTCATGTATAATTGTGCTAGATGTTTGCAGGTAAGGTACAGTAAAATGTGTTTATACTCACTTATACTAGTAAGGGAGACAAAGGGTAGACAAACAACCTTAAAAGTGATAGGGAATATTCCCTTTTGAAAACTTTGACTAGCTTTAGCTATTTTGTCTTGTTAGTAAATTCTCTTTCTGACAATTTCAATCTCTCTGTGCCGGTTTAAAGATAAAACGGCAGAAGAAATGAACCCAACTCAAAAGAGATTACAAGTCAGAGTTACAATTTAATAAAAATAATACAATAAATACAATCATACCGACAAACAATTGGTTTTAACCCACAAAACCTAGATGTTTAAGCCAGCACCCTGGGGCATGAACAGAATGGAGTTTGTTGGCCCCTGTGCTGAGCCCCATGTGGTCCCCCTGAGTCCAAATAAGGAAAGGAAAACCTTGGTTGGTGAGAGTGCTGGTTGCAGTCTGGTTGAGAGTGGTGGTTGCAGTCCAGTTGAGGTTCTGGTCCTCCTCTGGATCTGATGAGTGGGCCCAGAACTCCCTAGACCTCAAGATTATATACACTCAGGTTCGAGTGGGAATGTCCAGTACCTCCCCCAGGGCGGGGAGTTCCACAATGGGTGATTGTGAGTTGTGAGATATTTTTGGAATCCTTGGTGGCCCATTAGCAGATATGACCCCTCAGGCTGGCTGTGGAGGTGCTAATGACTCCCTGGAGGGGAGTTATCACACCTGAGTCATTGGTGTGTGGACAGGGACAGGAACATCATCCTATCTCGTAGGTTTCTTAACACCCAGCTTATAGCCTGAGGGGTCAGGTGTGCTCTGGGCAGCTGCTGGAAAGGTCTATTGTTAATAGTTCCTGGGAAATGACAGAGGGTGTAGAATACACAGTTTGGGATGAACAGGTCCCTGCTGCTCTAACTACGACACTACCTCAGTAATAAAATTAACTATATTCAAGTTTATATGATATTTTAAAGAGTGAGTGGTGCAAGGTAATGTTAGGTGATGGTAGAGAACCACTGAATGGTTGGGTTTGGAAAGGACCTCTGCAGATCATCTAGTCTAACTTCCCTGCTCAAGCAAGTCACTAGAGCAGGTGGTACAGGATCTTATATGGGTGGGATTTGAACGTTCCCAGAGAAGGAGACTCCACAGCCTTTCTGGGCAGTCTGTGCCAGTGCTCTGTCACCATCAAAGTAAACACCTTTCCTCTCACATTCAGACAGAACTTCCAGTGTTCCAGTTTGTGCCTGTTCCCCCTTATACTGTTGCTGGGCTGTACTGAACTGATACCCACCATTAAGATATTTGTATAAATTCACAAAATCACAGAATCAATTAGGTTGGAAAAGTCTTCTGAGATCATCGAATCCAACCTATGACCCAACACTACAATGTCAACTAGACCACGTGTCTAGTTAGGACAGCTGAGACCATCACTGGATGGGTGTAACCCAAAACTGTGTATTCTACAGCCTTCCATGCCATTTACCAGAAACTGTTATCAATGAGCCATTTACACCATCTGCACATAGAGCCTGACTCCTCAGGCTATAAACTAGGTATTAAGAGAGGCCTGCGAGATGGGAGTTGCTGTTGTCCTCACACCCATTAAGGAACACCCCTCCCTGAGGGAGGTACTGAGCATTCCTACCTGAACTGGAGGATATATAATCTTGGAGTCTTGGGACCTTTGTAACCACTCATGGGATCCAGAGGAAGACTGCAGATCACGCTCTCAACCAGACTGCAGACCACCACTCTCGACCGGACTGCAATTACTACTTTTGACAGACTGCAACAGCACTCTCACCAACAGGTTTTCCTCTCTCCTTTTCCTTTGGACTCAGGGGGCCCAAAGAACACCATTCTGTTCATGCCCCATGGTGCTGGGTTATACATTTGGGTTTTGTGGGTTAAAACCAATTGTTTGTCTGTATAATTGTACTTATTGTATTATTTTATTAAATTGTTATTCTGACTTATAATCTCTCTTTTGAGTTGAGTTCATTTCCCCTGCTGGTTTACCTTTAAACCAGCACACCACGGCACTAAGTGCCATGACCAGTCTTTCATTAAACACTTCCCAGGACCCTGACTCCACCACCTCTCTGGACAGCCCATTCCGATATCTAATCACCCCTTCTGTGAAGAAATTCTTCCTAATGTCCAAAGTAACCCTTCACTGGCATGGTTTGAGACTATGTCCCCTTGTCCTATCACTAGTTGCCTGGGAGAAGAGGCTGATACCCACCTGGCTTTCAGGTAGTTGTAGAGAGTGATAAGACCCCTCCTTTCTCCAGACTAAACAACCCCAGCTCCTTCAGCTGCTCCTCTCAGGATATGTGCTCCAGACCCTTCACCAACTTCACTAACATTCTCTGGATATGCTCCAGAACCTCAATGTCCCTCCTGAATTGAGAGGCTCAGAACTGGATACAGTATTTAAGGTGTGGCCTCATCAGTGCGGAGTATGGGAGAAAATCACTTCCCTGGTCCTGCTGGCCACAATATTTCTGATAAAGGCCAGGATGCCATTGGCCTTCTTGGCCACCTGGGCACACTGCTGGCTCATGTTCATCTGGCTGTTGATCAGCACCCCAAGGTCCTTTTCTGCTGGGCCACTTTTCAGCCACTCTACCTTCACCCTGTAGTGCTGCTTGGGGTTGTTGTGGTCAAAGTGTAGGACCTGGCAGTTGGTCTTGTTGAACCTCATCCCATTGTTCTCAGCCTATCTATCCAGCCTGTCCAGGTTCCTCTATAGAGCCTTCCTACGCTCCAGTAGATCAACACTCCAACCCAACTTGAATTTACTAATGGTAGATTCAATCCCCTCATCCAGTTCATCAATAAAGATATCAAACAGGACTGGGCCCAACACTGATCTCTGGGGGACACCACTAGTGACTGGACTCCAGCTGGATCCACTTTCTGGATCTAACCATCCAGCAAGTTTGTAACCCAGTAAAAAGTACGCCAGTCCAAGTCATGGGCTGCAGCTTTTCCAGGAGCATGCATGGGAGACAGCGTCAAAGGCTTTGCTGAAGTCCAGGTAGACAACAACCAGTCTTTCCACCATCCACCAGGTGGGTCACCTGATCATAAAAGGAGATCAAGTTGGTCAGGCAAGACCTGCCTTTCCTAAACCCCTGCTGGCTGAGTTTGACTCCCTGGTTGTTCTATATGTCTTGTGTGATCACACTCAAGTTCACACAATCACAGAATATTCCAAGTTGGAAGGGGCCCATAAGAATAATTGAGTCTAACTCTTAAATGAATGGCCTATACGGGGATTGAGTCCACAACTTTGGCTTTATTAGCACCATGCTCTAACCAACTGAGCTAATGTTTTTGGAGATGATCTGCTCCATAACTGTGCTGGGCACTGAGAGGAGGCTGACAGGCCTGTAATCCCACAGATACTCCTTCTGGCCCTTCTTGTGGATGGGTGTCACATTGGCCAACTTCCAGTGACCTGGGATCTCCCTGGTTAGCCAGGACTGATGATAAATTATGCAGAATGGCTTAGCAAGTTCTTCTGCCAGCTTTCTCACCACCATAGGATGAACCCCATACAGTCCTACAGACCTGTGAGCATCTAAGTGGCACAGCAGGTCACTAACTACTTTCTCCTTGATTTCAAGCCATCTATTCTGTTCTCTGTCCCTGTCTACCAGCCCAGGAGGCCAATTGTTCTGAGGATAATCAGTCTTACTGTTGAAGACTGAGGCAAAGAGTTAAATATCTCAGCCTTTTCTTCATCTTTGGTGGCTCGCATCCAGTGAAGAATGGAAGTTTTCCTTGGCCCTCCTTTTGTTATTAGAATCTATTTATAAAAATACTTTTTGTTATCTTTTACAGAAGTGGGCAGACTAAGTTCTAACTGAGCTTTTGCCTCTCTGATTTTCTTTCTACATGATCTAATGACATTGTTAAACACTTTCTGAGTTGCCTGCCCCTTTTTTCAAAGGTGACACACCCTCTTTTTTCCCTGAGTTCCTGCAAAAGCTCCCTGTTCATCCAGGGTGGTCTTCTTCCCTGCTGGTTCATCTGTCAGCACATAGGAATGACCTGCTCCTGCACCTTCAAGATTTTGTTCTAAAAGTACATCCAACCTTTCTGAGCCTCTTTGTTTTTAAGGGCTGCTTCCTAAGGGAGTTTCTGAATCAGTGTCCTGAATAGGCCAAAGTCTGCCCTCTGGAAGTCCAGGGTAGAGCTTTTGTTGATGTCCCTCCTTACTTCACTGAGTATTGACAACTCTATCATATTGTGATTGCTGTGCCCACAACAGCCTCCAATCACTGCATCTCTCACCAGCCCTTCATTGATAAGATCCACTCTCAGTCTTCTTCAGGCTAAATAGGCCTGACTCCCTCTGCCTTTCTCATACATGTGGTGCTCCAGTCCCCTCACAATCTTCACAGGCCCCCACTGAACCTTCTCCAATAGTTCACTGCCTTTCCTGAGCGGGGGAGACCATAACTGGACACAGCACTCAAGATGCAGCCTCACCAGGGCTGAGTAGAGGTGCAGGATCACCTTCCCTTGACCTGCTGGCAATGCTCTTCGTAATGCAGCCCAGGGTACCACAGGCCTTCTTGGCCACAGGGACACACTGCTGGCTCACGGACAGCTTCTTTTCCTCTAGAACCCCCAGGGCCTTCTCAGCAGAGCTGTTTTCCAGCAGGTCACTTGTGCTGGTGCACGGGATTATTCTGTAAATGTACGACCCTGCCCTTGCCTTTGTTGAACACAGTGATGTGAAAAGAAGACAAATCTTTCGTGAAATGATTCTCAGATTATTTGAAATAAAACCTACCTTATTATTTTCCTTTCAAATAATGAGGGGGACTGAGCAGATCATGTCAAATTCTGATTTCCTGGGAACAATATTGCACAACTTAAGCTTCTCAACCTGCTTTCATTGTCAATAATCAACTATTTAATTTAGCGCTGTTTGCCTATCTTCATATTTTGGTGCTTCTAAAATATAGGTCAGTTGCCAGACCAGTGCTGGAGACATGAGCAATAGTAATCATATACTGGCAAAAGAGAGTAGGCAGACAGAAGGACCTCCAAAAAAATCTAACAGTATCTAATTTAACCAGTGGTGGTCTGCTCTTTTACCTAACCCAGCTGCCACCTAAGCCCTAGCCTCCACCAGTTTTACACACCTCTGCAGAGCCTTCTTCAGCAGTGGAGTTTCCACAGTTGACACAAATCAGCTGTAAAATGATACAGGTTTCCTTATACCCTACTCAGTATAAGAAAAAAACAAAGCCATCACTTTTCATGAAAAGAATGTACTGTAGGGTTCAATGTTCCACTTCAGTGGCTGTTTGGACACCAAATTGTATTCATTTGGCTTTCCACAAAGTACACCACAGAGGTAGCTGATGACAATAACAGCTGGTGCTCAGGACAGAGAATTTCCCCCCAGATGTAAATCAAGGCACAGGGTAGTTTTATCAGTAGGTGAGTGAACAGCTGTTTGTCTGCTGAGGTCAGTACAGAAGGATCATTAACTTCTCCCTGAAGTGACTTTTTTGTACTCAGGAAACCTTGTCAAGTCATGATTACTGTTGGTGCCATACCCACTGTTTTCTTTTGCTGTCTATCCCTGAAACTCATTTGCACTCGATGGATTTGTAGGCAAGCTGTTGACCAGCTTACAGGGACTCAGGGCTAGGTTATTGTTTTTTGTGGATTTTTAAGCTCCATTTGATGACACTATCGAAAACTAACTGAAGGGATTCAGCTGACATAAAACAAGGGAAAATCTGCAGACATGGGTGATAGGAAAAACAAGTAAAATCTGCATAGCAAATATCTGACTAAAACTGTGTTAGGAAAATGACTGAACATTTATTTTAGTAACAAAATCTTAGTCTAGAGGAAACACAGTGAAAAGGCAACCACTAGGTAAAGACAGAACACAATTTTCCATTTTCTTGGATATGTTAATTTCTTGGTATATCCTAAAGTAGCTTATTGAATTTAACAAACACTTGATGTTGTAATGAGGTGATTGCAATCAAATTTAGGAATTAACAATCATATCTTCCCAATAAAAATCTGTAGGTTTCAGTACCATTAGTCTTAGTTTGTCCAACATTTGTTCTCAATGACATTTAGAATTGCTGAACCATGTGTTTTCCTACCCTCCAAAATTGCAGGCAATTGAAAATTAACATTTGTATGTACAAGGGAACACCAAGTTTGTAGGGGAAATAATTCCTTTCAGCAGTTCAAGGGAGCAGAGGAACTTCTCCAAAACATCACTCTAGTTGAAGTAGATTGGAGAATATTAACAAGATATCCAGAAACCTATAGTCATAACTTTGTATTAGGAGACAGTTGGACAGAGGTGTGCACTGGGAGCTCACACCTGCCTCACCCACTTACAAATATCTACACAAGTACATAGGTCCATTATTTCAATGACTAGTTATTGTTTAGGCAACAACCAAAAAGAAGTGGTATTTTCTTGTCTCTTTCTTGAAAGCACGAGGTATTTTCACAATTTTAGATCCTCCATGATGGGCAAGGAAGAAAAGAAAAACATCCATTTCTGTGTCTCCCTTCCACCATCATGACTTGTGCATGCTAATTAAAAATCTGTGTTCCTCTGAGCTGAACACAGGCACTCCAACATCATCAGGAGGGTCTCTCCTCCTCTCCATTACAGCTCACTCTTTTGCAGTTATTCTCACAAGCTAAGAAACCACAGACCTCTAAAACTATATACCTTAAGGAAAACTGAAGAACACACGTTTTTTTAAGAACAAATGGGCAACATATTACATTACCCATTTCCAGAGATGTGATTATCTCATCACAAACCCAATTTCTAGCCAGAATACCTATGCAGTATCACTTAACACCTGTGGAATGACTAATGGAGATACAACATGCCAGCTACCTTTCAGCCAGGTTGAAGCGTGTTACTCTTGAATTCTCATTACATTTGTTTTGATTTCTGTTTTGGGTTTATACACTTACATAACATATGCCCATCTCTACTTCAGTGAGCAGCAGTTCAACTATGGAGATGAAATCCAGTTTGCAATATCTTTCTGTATCATATAGACACCAAGGATGAGTATCTTTAACAATTGTTCTGTTTTTCTTTACTGATCCTGCTCTTCTGGTGGTATTTGCTCTCCTAGTTGGGCACAGACATATGCCATTTCAATATGTATTAACTTCACAGGGATTAGAAAGATATACAAAGGAGAACCATTTGGCAGAGAAACAGTCACCGGCTTCTTAATTAGCAGACCAACTGTCCAAACAAAAGAATGAATTGCATGCCTGGTTTACTGTGAGAGAGTAAAAGGAAACCTCAAATTACTTGATTTACAAAGAAAATGACACCTCTTCTACAGCCCACTTATTTTCACCAAGTAGTCAGGAGACACGGTAATCAGATTTTTACACAATGATGTCAATGTGAGCCTTTCCCTACCTCCCCCCCTTCAACCGCCTTCTTTTTTTGCACGTTTAGAGATTACTAAAAGCTTAATTATCTCAGAGTAGTGTGATTAAAAACAAACAAAACCAATAGCAAAAAGTAAAACCAAAGTCAAGCAACTTGTCACAAACAGAGAAACATGTCCTTGTCATACACTTTTCATTTCTCAGTTACTGTAGCACCTTCCATTTTTTGACATTTCTCACACGTAGTTTTAAACTTCATAATTACAATGGGATTATGAAAAGATTGTCACTTGACTCAGCCAAAACTTGAATGGAGGTAGTTCCCACTACAGTGGTAGTGAAGGGAGAGAGTGTTAGAATGCTTCAAAGTTTTAATGTGTCACGGTCTCTCCGGGTATTGACCCTGGCACACAATTAAAGTGAGGATTTTTAGCTAAATAGATGGCATTTATATACAGAATATTATTGCTGACAGAAACATCTGTGGTTATAAGACAGTGTGCAACTGTTTTAGAAGAAATCACAGACTTTTTTGTGTGTTCCTACATCCCTTCCTTCCCCCTCTGCCCCCATATTTTAAACCAAGACTTTTCCATGTAATTCTATTTCCAGAGCTAAGTCTATCTTCAGTGACTTGCTCCAGTCAAGAAGTACATACATCTTATGACAGCTGTCAACAACTGATGTCATTGCCTCGAGCTACATACTCAGTATGAATTAAGTATACCTACAAGTATACCTGGGCTCACCAATGGAATCTCTGACCAGGAAAAACTACCATTTCTTTCAAGGAGCACCTTGCCAGGTAAATCCTAAGCACCATGAGCATTACTTTTCCAGCCAGCAATCCTGATACAATAAAGCAGTTAAGACTATCTGTTCTGCTGGCTCAGTCCAAGGTAAGAGCAGAATCTTCTAAGCAGTAGCCTCTTTTTCTGGGTTTATGCATATAACATGCCTGCATCACAGGCAAACTTCCAAGACAGGAGTCAAGGTTTTGCTGCAGTAATACCTGTGCAGGCTACGTATACACACTATATGTCTTAAGAGGAGAACAATCATTAACTGCAAGTTTGAGAAGAGCCAGACGGAACCCAGTTGGGGAAACCTATACTGAAGCATACTGTGTGCAAGGAGAGAAGGGGTCTCTCAAGCAGTTACTCTAAGACTGCATCAGCACCTCACTCAGGTATTTCATCCATCTGGACCAAACAATTTTACTCAGACTTCACCCTGAGCAAAGTTTGGATCTTGCTCCAAACCCTTACCACAGGAGCAAGACAACATCTCACTCATCCCCAACTGCTTATTACCTAGCTGTACTACCAAAGAAAGAAGGTAGCAAATGATGCTCAGAAAGTAAGGAGCAGAACAACTCTCGGTTAATTTTTAATGTTGTAGGAGAAGAAGAGGAGGTTTATTTATACTTTGGATAAGTCTATGTTTAGCTGCAAGGAAATGCAGTTGCATTTACTGGAATAAGTGTTAATTCTTAAAAGAAAAGTCTTCTGAAAATTCTACTTAATCTTTGCTTGTTATAGGTAACAATAACACGTTATATGCATTGTCACACAATATTTTAACTGATTTGAATGAACAGATGTAATAAGCTTTCTAAAAGGAGAAACGTACATTTCCCCTCTCTGTCAGCCTGTTCAAATTGAGTGTAAGCTAAGGGCTGCTGCAAAAGCCTTATTTTACTTTTCCCTAAATTTACAAGAATAAAGCAATCAGAATACAAAATACTCATGCTGCACAGTCCCAAGCTCCAGTCACAGACTGATTCGTATATTGCTTATTGGCTTTTCTCTCTAAAATCAACAGTCTGAATTGATAGAAACATGTTTACTGGCATTCAAATACTACTGCTATTGATACAGGTTAGGTGAAAAAGTTAACAGCCAGCCAGTATTGTTTAATGAGCTCTTAATATCTAGGTCCTTAAACTGTCCTCTGTTTCTTATTATAGACAGCTACAAGCTAGAGTGCCTGCATTGACTGCAAAACGACATTGCTCTCTAGTACTAGAGATTTTTCTCCAAGATCACAAAACAACTTCTCAGTTGCTGCTTTAATTCTCTTTTAACAGAACAGAGCATCTCCTTTAGCTCCTTGCTGTTGATTCATAAAAGAGCCATGCAATGCATCATGACTTTTGTAGGTTTTAACATACATCAGGAAGTATTCATCTTCAGAAATGTTACTTTGGTGCTACTGCAAAGCAACTAAGAATGATTAAGAGAACAATACGGTACTGCTTCTCGTTCAGTATTTACAACAAGCTGATTCGAAACAGAATTGAATAGCTAAAGCTAAAACAATAGGAGCCTTTTGCCATGTGTAAGCTAAATTGCTGTGAAGTCATTGAAGGCATTAGAACTACCATTAATGTGCCGACAATTACATCAGTCTATTACTGGCTTGTTTAAAAAAAAAAAAAAAAGAAGGAAAAAAAGCAGCAAATATCAATTTAGAAGAGAAGGTGATCTCCATGAAAAGGAAAGGGTTTTCAGCTCCCAACTGTATTTGCAAATAGAGAAATTGTATTCCTATCCCTTACACTTTCTGAAACATTAATATTCTATTATTATTCTATTAATATTCTCCCACAAGGAAAAGGGAAAGATAGTGATCCTACAATAACAAGAAGCCAGACATACCAAAAATATTTAATAATTTTTTTAAATTGCCTGACTACAATCCAACTTCTATCTCACTGTAAATTCTGCACCGCTTAGACAAACATTTTGTTTCTGCTTCATACTTGCTTTTGGTATAGAATATCAAACAACATAGAGAAAATGCAATATCACAGATTTTGTGACAACTGGGTCTTGCACATCAATCTATGTTAAGCATCAGTCTCTAGAAAATGGAGATAATTTCCTGTTTCCTCCTTTCTGTATTCAAATGATGTTCTAGTACCTATTTCTTATTCCTAGACATCTTGCAGGTTTCATGCACAGACTATCAAGCATTTCCATACAAGTGGTTACACACATAAACATGTTAAAATCATTGGTGACAGTGTTAGAGGCAGGCATCCTACAGACCACTGTAGTGAGAGTACGTTGAAGCAACGAAGACAAGAAATTCACTGCCACTGCTAAGAACCTTCAGATTCTATGAAGTAATTATACCAGATAAGATGGAAGAAATAATAAAAAATGGTACAAAAAGATATTTAAGACAGAAGTTATGAAAATAATCCAAACCAGGGAAAATCCAGTACCAGGTATAGGAAACATTAAAGTGTTGCAGCAGATAAACTCCTATTGTTCACTTCAGACCAAGGGCACAGGGAAACGTTAACTCTCACAGTTTTTCTGAAAATGATACCATTCTATGGGTAGCCATATGCTATATTGGAGATCTGGTTGTTAAACGTAAGACTTCACATCTCCATTGCATGTCATGTCCTCTTTTCAGAAGAATTTTATTAGTATCATTGGCTCTAAACAATAAAACATACCAAATGTTCTCAAATGAAAAAATTTTATAAAAGGATGAACTCCAGGTCATTTTTATTTGGTTAAGAGCAGACTTTTTTTCTCCTTCCTATCCTTTGACAGGCAGTCAACTCAACTTGTTAAGCAGACAAAATAATTTTTGTTGGCTGGATTTTCTCACAATTTTCTGTTTTGAGAGAAGGGAATGGAAATGCCTCTGCTTAACAGTATTGGTAGCGCTAGACTGAAAACCAGTTCAAGCCAAAACATTCAACTGTATTTAAAATAATGCACAATCAGTCACAGTACAATGAAAGAGACTATGATGTAAAAAAGTTACTGGTTTTCTATGGAAACACCTTAAAATAAACAAACACACACTCATTTTTAAATAAGAATTAATCTTTAAAATTAAAATGTGGGTCTGCTTTAACTCTTTTAGTTTATCTTTGCAAGGTACAGAAATTAAGCCCTATGAATCAGTTTCTTGTCTTCATTCTTTCAGTGAGGTGTTGTTAACAAACCTCAGTAATCATGATAAATGAGCACATTAAAAACACTGCTGAGGTAATTTTAACAAGTGGTAATTTTTTAAGAAAAGGTAATTTTTTTCCTCATAAAAATAACTCTCTTGAAGGACGAAAGAAATAGCTTAATTTTTGAGATAACAAATGACATCTGTTTCAGTTAGCAGAGAACAATCAGCAAGTGCTAATTGCTATTTTAAAATAAAGCTCTTTACACAGAGGGAGAAAAACTCAGAGTTCATCTGGAAGAACTGAGTCCTTGCTTGGACTGTTCTAGGGGCAAAAGAACTGAGGCTGGTTTTACAGGCAGTTTTTCTGTCTAACCTGCAGGATAGGCTTTTCCATGCAGGATTATTTTACTGTCACATAAATTTTATTTCACAGAACTGAAACTTTCACAAACTTACCAATGTAGTCCAGACTGGAGCAGGCAAGGGTGCTGCCACCCAGCCTGGACACAGCATTTGTGATTCAGAAGGCAAAAGAATCCTTGTCTTTCACACATGCTGTAGTAGTAATTAAGTTTGTTTCCAGACAAGGATGAGATCTTGATAAAAACTGTAGGTTCACTTGAGTCAACCCCATTGCCTAGGAACGTAATTTCAGCATCTAGAGAAAGCTGTAAAATATACTGCACAGGGCTCAAATATGGTAGTTGTTTGTAAAATAGAAAGGAATGTAGCGGCTCACAATAGTTTCCAAGGTTACTCAGGAGCCCCTGCTAGACTGCATCTCCTTTCACCTTCCCATGTCCCTGGAGCTCTCCTAATGGAGAAGCTCTGCTAAAGATATAGCAAGTTTCAAACATCACTCCTTACTTGGATGGGCAATATCTTCCCTGTTCAGGAGAATATCTGAACATTCAAGACAGACAAGATATGTTCTCCATAGTACACTTTGTTCTTTAATCTTTCCTCCCTCTCTTCTAAATCTACTTTTCAAAAGTTGGAGGGTCTTTTCACCTTTTCCTCTTCTCCTCTCTAGTAAACAATTTTTCTCAGCAACAGAAAACAGATGATCAATACTAATAGAGAAACATTACAATGCCACTTTGGAGCAATACAGTCTTTTTCTGCTAACATTCTGCAGTATTTTCAGTTGGAGCCCTGTTTAAATTTGGAGCAACTAAAGGACCCAAATGGGAAAAAGGCCTCTCATGAGCCCTTGGTAGGCAGAATAAAGAAGCTATTGAATGGGCACTGATAAAGGCAGAATGACTCCTACTTCTAAGATTAGAGAGGTATTCATATTTGGAGAGCTTTTTTTTCCTATAGATTGTTTCTTTCATGATCTAACAGACCCTTGACAATTTATCAAGAAAAAAGATTCCCTCTTCAAGTTTCCCTATGCCCGATGTAGTGGCAATTCTCTAAATCACCCTTGTAAGTACTGAAGTGAATACTTATCATTGCCTCAAAGAAAAAGTAGGATCAAAGAAAAGAATTAAAAAAAAACCTTCAAGCTACAAATTCACTCTACCTCTGCAATCAACAGGACAAAATACTGAACTGTAACTTAATTTTGGCAAATATACAATACGTCTGTGTGAGAACAGTCAGTTCAGAGCATAAGACATCAATTATTTTCTGAGGAAAGTTGAAAGCATCAGAGTTAAAAAGAAAGTAATATTATGATTAAGACACACCTCACATTCAAAGACAGTCACAACATTTTGGGGATTAATATACAAGCCATGCTTCTTTATGGACTTTTAAAGTCACCAAAGTACTTGCTGAATGAAAACTTTCCATAACCATTTCTCTTTCCTTAAGGATTTGACTGAAAACAACAAACAAAACCAAATAAACTAAAATAAAACAACAACAAAACCAAAACAAAGCAACAACAAAAAAGAGGTGTTTTCTGATGAAGGAGACCTCAGAATTTGTTCAAAGAGCATTTTCTACTAGATGGGAAAATTTTTGGCCTATTACACCACTACAGGTTTCTCTGATAACATGCAGTTGTTCTGGTGAAGCAGAAAATGAACATGGCTACAAAGTCCACTATCCTTTACCTTTTGTACTGCGTAATTTCCCACACGAACACCTTACCATATCAGAGTGACAATATTTTCAGGATGGTCTTAGTATAAAAACAACTCTAAAGTTTTTGGCCAGGCCAGACAGCTATCAAAATTATGTGAATGCAGGCACATGCAAATATCTATTGATAGGACAAGTTTAATTAGCTATGCTGTTTAATGAAAGATCTGCCTCCAATACCAATGCCATTTAAAATATATACACTAAAAATGCTACCACGTCAGTAAAACCTGCAAAAACTTTAACTTTTAATTTATTCTTATCTTCCCCACAATGTAGAGAAGCCACTGAAATGAGGTAAACATGAACAAAATGGGAACTCAAATTAGTTTTAAATAGTCTGATGGGAAACCTTGCCTAACTTCATCCATCTGACTGTTATCCTCTTTCTGCTTCACTATTTAATATCTTTCCAAAGAATCCACTATCCTCTACAAAATCGTAACTTCTAAGTTTTTGAACACAGAGCCCAGCAGCATCTGTCTTTACAGTCAAACAAGGGAAACAACCCTACCCCAACATATACTACAGCCACAACCATTCAGACTTTTCCAGCTACTGCAAGACACATCAACTCCTTCGCACCACTTCTATTCTCTCCCTTTTAATAAGATTAGTTTAGAGAAAATATGTCCTCACTCCAGGACAGTATATTCCTTATATGAGCTTTATTTGATGCGGCAATTTATAAAAATAAGAAAACAGAGGTGTTAATAGATTTTGAGTCAACTCGATAGTGTTCAGGCTGTCAGAGGTGCTGTGAGAAGGTATACTGTAGATGCCACTGTAGACTGTGAAGACACATAGGAAACTCTGTTGTAGACAAGTGCTTGGGGGGTAGTGTTTTGCTTTTGTTTTTTAGATTTTTTTAACAAAGAGAAATAAAGTTCAAGAGTGGGTGAAAGTCCTGCAGTGAACTGTCTCATGACCGAACAAAAGCAGACATTAGTGCAATATTCATCCAGCGGTCTTGTCAAAGATATTCAACATGTTTAGTCATATGCCAATGTTTAAAGAGAAGGGAGTGGCACAATCAAATAAACAGAACATGTTCATAGTACGAAAAAAAATACACTGAAAAAAATGGGATGAGGCAAGCCAATTATCACAGAATCACAGAATGACAGAATATGCTGAGCTGGAAGGGACCCACAAGGATCACTGAGCCCAACTCCTGGCTCTGCACAGGACCATCCCCAAGAGCTCACACTACGTACCTGAGAGTATTGCTCTTGAACTCTGTCAGGCTTGGTGCTGTCACCGCTTCCCTGGGGAGCCTGTTCCAGTGCCCAACCACTCTCTGGGCAAAGAACCTTTTTCTAATACCCAACATAAACCTCCCCTGACACAGCTTCAGGCCAGTCCCTCAGGTCCTAGATGCAACTATATAACAATAACAATATAACTATAACAATAACATTTGAAAAGTTGAGAAACCATGCAAAATTGTATACGCATTTTTTTCCAGGTTATGCACAAAATTTAAGCCAGAGCTGCTTGGTTGTTGGAAGTCAGTTTTTCAAAGAATAAGTCAATTGTACCCAGAGAGCAAGTAAGAGGCATGGTGGCAGTTTCTTATGCTGACTCTATTTTCAACTTTTTTACAAAAGAAATTTGTTTTGTTAAACACCTCAGCTGTGGAAAAGAGGGATTTGAATGAAATATAATTAGATCCTTGGGCTTAGTCCTATGAGAAAACCTCTGGGAAAAGATAAATCTCATTGAAGTCAGAGAATATGTCAAGCACTCCACAGTACCTGCTTGCACAAAATCACTGGAGCAGTCCCCCTCTGTGAGTGCAACCACTCTAATCTGGGAGGTCAATGGTGTCACCTACGGCAGAACTGCATAATTTTCAGTTTCTAAGAAAAGGCAAAAATTTGGGATTTATCTATTACATGGACTCTCTCACAGCAGGAAAAAAATTATTGAAAGTCAATCTCTTCACTAAAGAATTACGCTGCTGAAGTAGTTTCCCGCTGTCTTTTCCTTGAAAGTAAAATTACATTCTGTTGCAGACTACCTCTTCCATCATGCTAGCTCTGAATGAGTGATATGAAATACACACTTATCTACAAGGTTTGGAAATCTGCATATTATCCCCACTAAACAGGGGTCTGTGTACTTGACTGGTTTAATCTTGTTCCCCATTGAGATCTGTAAAAATGGGAAAAATTTAGCAGTTTGACTAAATATATAGTAATTCACAAGTCACCAGAAATGTTCAAATGTGTTTTTCTGTTAATGTGGGTTTTATTATTTGAGCTACAAAAATGAGATACACTTGAGAACCAAAGGATTACCTATTTACAGTAATAAAAAAATAAAATCATCTGTTTGAAAGACTTATTCTTTTCTAATTACATGTCATTTTATAAGTTCTTTTGGATTTATAGAACTAATTTCTTAAATGTTAGTGATCTGAAAACAAGACTATGCTGCAGGATTTTTTTGAAGTACAGTGCTAGAAAAATTATTTCATTTTTTTGCACATAATATATAGCAGACACACACAAGTTTAGAGAAAAAGTTATAAATAAATGATGTTTTGATGTAATCAAGTGCTGAAGACTTCTTTCTAATTTAGGTCAACATTTTGAATTCTAAAAAGTATTTCCAGTATTCCTCGGGACAAAGTTAAAAACACCTAAAGGATAGGGAAAGGTTTTTCTCATTGAAATGGAGACAGATTCTGGGTGAAAACCACTCAGCAGAATTTAACAGCTAATGAAAGAGACAGTATATTTTTGATTTAGGCTTCCCTAACTGGGACCAATTAGGCCTAAACTAACATTTTACTAGCAATGACTCACCTTGCACCAGGGTGAACTGCAGTCTGAGAATGCCACATACTTTGGAAGCTATCTTTGGGTTTCTATGTCAGAGCTTATCAGGTATTTACCTGAAAGCAGGGAATGTGGCCCAGCACTGCCTCTTCTCTAATCCTGTTGAGCTGCCTTTGGTCTGACCTTTGAGCTGAGGTCACATCCTGTGATTCTTTGATATGGCCACTGTACTTTGTGAAGGACAACATAGGCCAAGAGTTGCCCTGGTTCTTACCTTTTCCACCCACCTTGTCAGGGAGTAGGTATCATCTCACCCCATGAAGAGCATCACAGCAAAAAGTTTCTTTTTCCATGCAAAATCTTTAGTTACTTACGTTATCATGGGTTAATTAAGGTCACAGAGCAACTAGATGTGAACATTATGAACAAATGAAGTTTAAAGCTTCATTATTATGCAGTGAGTTGCACAGCACAGTTTTCTTGTGATTCATTTTATGAAGAAGTTTTGTCAGCTCTTCCTCTCCTGATAACAGCCCTCAGCTTTTCACCTTTAGTGTGACTCAGAAATATCTATAAGTTTTCACTGTGATGAAACCTACAGAAACATCCTAGATCCATCAGAAGTAATCTAAATGCAATTTTCCTTCTCTACTAGCAGTGCAAACAAACTAGTTTTGTCTCAGTCATATCTCTTCTGTTTTCTTCTTTTCCATGAGGGCATTAGACTCAGTAACAAACTCAAAGGTAATGTAAAACCCTCACCATCAGCCAATTAAGGCTTTGCTAGTTTAGTTAGAAGTCTGGTTAGTGAAATGCATTGTTTGAATGGGATTCATAGCCATATTTTGAAGCAACCAGAATGTGTTTGGTGGATTCAAAGTAGGACAGACAAAAATTTTTGCTATCTTATCCTGACATAATGTGGCAATGAAAAGCATTATTATGAGTCACCTTGCATACATCACTTCAGTGTTCGGCATTGCAGCAAAAAGATGGAGCACTATCTCTCAGTAACAAGGTCCTTTCAAGTCCTCATCATTATGCATTACCAGGACCCAGCAAATTATTTGCAAACAAGCTGTCAAGTGATCTTAGCCTTTTTTTTCTAGCCTGCTTTCTCCAAAGATACTCACTGTTCAAAAATATTTGTTTTTTTCCCACAACCAGCCTGCAAAAGGCAATCTAACAGCTTCCATGTAACTCAGCTGGCTGCATATGGTCAGGAGACCAGGTCATGTTTGCTGGCCATTCTCCAAACTAATTAACTGCTAAGTATCAGCTGCTGTTCTGCGTTAAAAAGGAGAGCAAAAGCACATCAGAGGTTGATAGTTTTCACATGTAAAGTCAAAATTCTTTTCACTGTAGAAATGAATCCCTACTTATTAAATGAAGGAGTTTATAATAGTAAGTTATCTCTATTGTTTTAACTTTGTAAGAGGTGTTTTTGGCATACAAAGAAGCTGTCCTTGGAGAGGACAGCTCAGCAGAACAACTTTGTCCTCCTTACAGCACAGAAATAGATCCATTTTCAATACATGCTATCTTTAAACAGAGAATGCAATTTTTTAGGGCCCCAGCCAACCCCATAAAACTGCATCATACAATTAAATGTAAAGGGGTTCATCATAATAGTCCTGTCAAACCAAAGGGTTTATATGAAAGGTTAACAAACACTTTTTTCAACAGAAAGGTAAGTTGTTTCAGTCTGTACAGGTGAGGGTTCATACACATGTATTATTTTGATATTATATGGCATGAAATGGAAGAGATGTCTTAAAGGTTCCTGCCCCCTTATAATAACATTAACCCAAAATCTTAGATACTATCACAGCCAAACAAATTAAGACTAACTGGGTACAGAGCCCCTGTTAAAAGGTGACAATGACACTTCACTCAGGAGATCTCACAGAAGATCATCTTTTATAGAATGGTTTGCATTGGAAGGGGCATTTTCAGGTCACCTATCCATCCCCTTTGGAATAAGCAGGGACATCTTCAGCTAGATGCTGTTGCCCAGAGCTTCGTCCAACCTGACCTTGAACGTTTCCAGGGATGGGACATCAACCACTTATCTGGGCAAGAGAAGACTGCAGAAGAGCACTGGAGAAGGTACAGGTGCAGAAATGGCTTTCCAGGCTGTGTGTGTATGCCAGTATTGCATCCAGCTAGCACTTGAGATCCTGAAGGGACTTCCTAGGTGATTCCAGACAAAGGCAGCTTTGCAATGAAGATATCTTGCAGAACCTTCACTGAAAGGTGTGGATCTGAAATAGAGAATAAAAATGACACTGACTTTCAAATATCTCCCATCTCCCTGGCTATAGCCAGTTCCCCTATCCTTTGCTTAGAAGACCTGTTACACATTCAGAGAAACAAAAGGTTCCAGAAATATTTGTTGTGAACAAATACTTACATTTTTTCCATTGTTTATCTCTTATGGCACTATATCAGGGGTTGGAACTGTGTTAGACAAGAAATACACCTAGTGTGTTGACCTAGGGTTGGAAATGTCATGGTCAAGTTCCATCTTTTTAAAGCCAGCCTGGTAAGCTAAAAATCTCTGGGCAAGTTACTCATGTAAAAGCTGACAGAATGTTACTCATTTACTTAAATTCATTGTTGTACTATTTATAGTTCAGTAGAATCCTCATTAATATAATTGTTGGCAACTGATTATTAGAGGTAAAATAATTAATTAATATAGCTATTTAACATGTCTGTCTTTTTGCCCTGGCATTTAGGGTCCAAGTTTGCTTTCAGGCTAACTGGGAAAATCCAGTGGATTGATAGGATTCTATTGATTTTATAATCTAATTACTTATGACAATTCTTAGTTTTCACTTTGCTAATCTGAAGTATTCCTTTTTTTTCTGATTTGCAAAAACTAGTTCTGCAAAATAAAAGTATTTCACAAGTGGCATTACTGTCTCAAACAAATTTTTCATAGGAGTATCATTTTGATTTGGACACTGGCAACCAATCCAGGTGTGGTAAAACTATCCTGGTAGTTTTCACACACACACAAAAATGTTGCAAGAAAAATGTGTTGGGAGGGAGATGTATCTGAGCTTTCATAACCAACTTTTTCCCATTAAAAGCATTCTTAAACAGACTGGACAGAAACCAAAAAACAAAACAGAAAAAAAACAGCACAGGTTGTAATAGTAGTGTCAGGTTAGCACTAATATTTACAACTGCTTGCAGGATTTCAGCTTTTATAACAAGTTTCACTATCACTGGCATTCAAAATGGGAAGAATCATAATTCCCTTGTTCTTTTGCTTTTTCCAGTCAACTATTTCATATAGGCTTCACAAGACTGATCCTAACTGGGTGGTAAAGCTTATTAAAACATAAGAACTGCTCAGTATTATGCAAAAAAACCCAGTGCAGACCAGGTCTATTTCCTTGTCTCCTACAGCAGTGATAATCAGAGTAAGAAGCTCAGTATCAGTGTCATTTACCGCTGGCTATTCTCTCTGATTTCCAGCTCAGATGGCATGGTAAATCGGAAGTGAACTACCTTTTCAGCAACCCCCTGCAGACTTCCCTCCTGAAGACCCCATCCAGTCTCTCCTTGAATGAAGGTGAATTTCTTGTGCTTGTAGTCGCCTTGAGCAGCAGCTCCAAACTCCCATGTGATGCACAGAAATGGAGGTGCTAATTTAATTTGATCAATACTCAGTCTTACACTGGAAGAGTTCTACCTACTTTCCTCATGTCACTTAATAGACTGTAGAGCACCCATGTGTCATTGTAAGCGATCCAAATTTGGTTCTAGACAGTAACACATCCGAGGTATCCAGAAGGTTGCAATTTTTCATGTTTTTTACACCAGTGAGAATAAATGCACTACCCTGTCCATAGAAATATTACATCTTGATATTTTGTAAGCCAACAGAAATGAAGATTTAGTATGGAGCTACCTCTGCTGGAAGGACACTGTGTTTTGTACAGATCACAAGGGTAAGACTTTATCCCTCTGCCTATCATTTTAATAGACTTGATTTTAGTCCATCATGGATATGTTTTGATTGAATCACTAAAGAGAAACAGCTTATCTCAGTAGTATCTTCGGGCACAGGAGATTTAATTTAGTTTCCTGTCTTATTGCATCTGCTTGATTAAACCATTTCATCTGTGCCTCAGCTCCCTGTCTATAGAAGGATGAATGTCTCTGCTGGTCTTTACTCTTTCAAACTGAAATAATATCTCAACAAATTGAAAAAATATCTCAACAATATTATTATTAAATAATAAAGGGAATTATTGATGAATTGATACTTTGGGTCTTTTAATTTTGTTTGTTCAGGGGGTTTGGGGTTGTTTGTTTTTTGTTTGGGGGGATGGTTGAGTACTTATTCCTTCAGAAATAATTTGAAAGACAGAAGCAAGCCTTTCTCAAGATCTCATGAGATTGGAAATATCAAAATAGATCTTGAGGTAAATGCAGCCTAGATCTCTGTGACCCTTACACCTCTCCACTGCTAAGCTCTTTCTTCCTGAGTAACTTTTGTGTCCCTATGGGATCAATGGACAAGACAGGTCCCTTACTTAAACATTTACATAGTCTGTTGTGGATGCTCAGTTGATCAAATATTGCTCTAAACAAGACACCTGAAAGCTACCACACTCAAATCAGACTATATGAATGCCCTTATAAAATAAAACAGTCCAAAGCAACCTAAAGCCTCAAAAGACAACTCTGGAAGCCTTAGCTCACAGCACCCATCCTACCTCAAACAAAGGGCAATGCAATACTACAGCAGCCTTGTGCAATGAAACAGTTTCCTTTCTGCAGAAAGTAAGTCATAAACTGCAGCAGAGACATAGTCTGAAATACGGGTTACTATATCAAACCAACATTTAAGGAGTAGATTGGCATCTTTTCTGCAGCTGGCACTTCCAGGCTTTACTGAACATCCACTTCAGATGTCCACTGAAGAGAGAACTCATGCTGACACATAGATAGAAATTTAGAGCTGGCCAACAGTTCCCACATAAGTTCAACATAAGTAATAGTTCCTTACTAAGAAACACTATACGTCATATATCACAAAGACACAAATTTTAATGGTTTATATTAACCTTGTCTTGACTTTTAAAATCCACTTCCTTACATTACTTCCCTGCTTTTCCACACAGGTACATTACTGCTGTTTACTGCCTACATTTATACTTCATTTGAAAAAGTTCAAGCCACCAACAATGTTGCAAATAAATCTTTCCATTCTCAGCAACTGGATGTCATCACTGAATAGGTAAGAATTTACTTCTTCCTAAAACTTCCCATCAAAAAAAACTCCACGCCCCCAAGAAACTAAACATTTAAAAGGGGTTAAAAGAATCCAGGCATCACAAAACAACCAAATTCTGGGATTTTACTGGGCGGTTAATTTCAGACACCTTTTATATGTGATTTAATAAGATACTAAGAATTTAATCTCTAGGCATTCACTTAATTGTTGATTACACCTGTGAAACCTCTGGAATTAATCAGGGGATATTTAAGAAAAGAAGACAGTCAAGGTATGACACATAACTATTTTCTGTCATCACAAACAAACACAAATAATTTAAATTATTTCCTTAGCCTGTCATTACTGAACAAAATTGTTTTTTCTTGGAGTTGATTTACCATGGCCATGGAATGATGATCTAAATCGAGTCTGTAAAATGACTTTCACTCTACTCCTTTGAATGCAGATACATCCTCCAGGAAAATGCATGTTCTCAAACACAGCCTAGAAGAAAAAGGAAACATCCTCAGCAATGAATACCTTTTGCATCACAGTAACTCACACTGTAGCAGAACCAGAGTCCAGCTGTCTCAGTGATGTAACTCCTTAGAGTACATTATGATAGTCTGAGGTACAGGTGGAGGCATTAGGTGGGCAGTCTCCAACAGAGACAAAGAAAAGTCATGGATCTTATAGGGCAATATTGTGATGTAGACATGTATTGCAAAAGAAAAAAAAAAAACCACAACCAAAAATTCTTCCAACACCCTTTACAAGTTTTATTGCGGGTGAACGCTAGAGGGAGCCAGTATTTAAAACAGATTCTGGTTCCAAAGGTGACTTGCCCATAGGAGAAGGGAGAAGTACATGTTTTTCCTCTCGCCAGTCTGAAAGGACATGTTTTGTAAGTTATGCCTGTTATCCTGTGTGATGCTCGGCCTCCAACTTATAAATTAAGTTATACGGATGCTGTCTGAGTCAACTTATCTTGTCCCTGAGTTACAGACACTCGCCAGACTGTATGGTCTGTAAGGCTGTTTAAAAAGAAATCCAACTATAACATTTTTTATTTCCATAATTTATGATTTTTGGAGTGAAAACAAAGACATAATATTGTAATTAAAACACGTTTTAGGCAGAAAAATTAGTTTTCCTTAGTTGAATTCCAATATTAATTTGCTTTCTTTATACCCAAGTATATCTTCAACATAAATGAATTATGACATAAGCTTATAAGCTTAAGTAGTCACCAAATTACAGATACACACACAAATTCTTGTAAATAATAAGTATAATTTAAAACTGCTCTTTCCAAAGAATATTTTTTTAAAGTGCTTGTGCAGTTGATGGAGCAGAAATGCACAGGACTTTGCTGGTCCATACAATCTAATCCAGGTGCCAAATTCTCAAATTTTACATGAAAAGGATTTAGAAATCTAACGAGTTTTATAGATTTTGTTCTTCTCCAGTTAAAAGCAATTTACATGAGATCCAACTATTTTTCTTTTCCACCTGGCATGCACTTCTGCAGAGTGACTGAAAAATCTTCACATCTGAAATATACACAGGATCAGTGTAATATAGCATGATTACAAACACACTAAAACTGTGGATTCAGCAAACATCCCCGACCACAGTACATTTGAGTCTCTTAGACCTTCAGTTCCTTCTTTTCTGTGTCAGGTGAACTCTTCTAGAAATCCAGCCTGCTACTGGTAGAATACGAGGCCCGGATCTTTTCTGAGTTTTATCAGCAAAATGGCACACAGAAATAACACAAGTGCCTTACTGCTTTATTACTCCTACCCACAATAAGTGCTATTAGCCTTTGGCTTTAATGAGCCATTCAAGCAAAACATATCAAAAGTCAAGACAGATTGCAAAGTGTCCTAGTTCTGGCCCTGATCAGTTCTGGCCCCCTGGGAAGGGGCGTGGCCAACTAATTTTGTTATTCGATACCGCCTTGTGTCATTGCCAGGGGATGGGGGAAAATGTGGCTGTGGTCCCCTTGGGTCAGGCTCTGGAGGGAGCATTTTTGCATATGAATCGTTCTCTCTTTTTGTATACTTTCATTATTAATACTGTTGCTGTTACTGTTAATTTTCTTATCTCACTGCTGTTTCAAGTACGTGTTCTTATCTCAACCCATGATCTTTGCCTTTTGTGCCTCTAATCCTCCTCACCCATGGGAGGAGCAGAAGAGGAGGGGAGGGGAGTGAGCAAGCAAGAGGCAGTGTGGTTTGGAAAGTCTGTGTGGGAGAAATAAACTGGGGAGTACCATTCCTAAACCACTACACAAAGATAAGAAATTAAGATCATAAGATAGATGAAGGAAATGAGGGGAAGGATTTAGACTGTTCCAGTAAAAGCAAAAGTCTCAGGCTGATGTTCTGCAAAGACACCCCAAGAAACTATTTAGTGCCAAGGATAATGTTGCCACAGAACAATGAAGGAGTTTGCTGGTAGAAATGCTAAAAGACTGACATCAGTCAAAGTTAACTGCAGCATCTTTGCTCATGCTTCATACCCTGGAGGGCTGCCATGGTGTGTCTGAGGTGTAACTGATAATGAGGCCATGTGCCAATGTTTGGCTTCTGAAGGCATCTTTGGTTTCCTCTCTTGCTTAGTTTTTCTTTTCTTTTCTTTTTAAATACAGCTTGTCTTTTTATTTATTAATTGGAGCTTAATAAAAATGCATACTTGATCAAATTGCAAAAGCTGAGGCTAATACGGACAGCATTCCCTTTTTCCCTTAGCTGGTTGATCAGGACTCTTTATTCTCCTTTAACTGCCTCATGACTTCTTTGGAAAGATTAAGGAGTCCAACTAATTCTTTAAAATGTAACAACACCATATTCATGTGATGCAGAGGGAAAGAGAAATAAGAAGCCCATTCCCTGACCATTACCACCTTTACAATCAATTTCACTTGTTGTAACACTATGGTTATATATTAAAAATAAAACAAACAAAAAACCCAACCATAAAACAAAAACAAACAAACCCCCAAACAACACAACAATTTACACTATTCACCTGGTTGTCACAAACTGCACATAATGCCCTTAGAGTACTCACAGTTATTTATTGCAGCTTAATTAGCTTGCTCTTATCTTCCTAGTTCATGCCAAAGGTAAAAGTAACTCCCTAGCACTGGAGTGGGCTTGTAGCCAAATGATGTAGAAGGGAAGACTAAGAAATGCTGTAAAATGTAAGGTTCATTTGGCTTTGGACACAGTTTATGGCCCAGTGCAAGCACCTCACATGCAATCTCAGTCTACAGTATGACCTCCATGCTGAGACACCATAGCAGCAAAGTAAAGATTTGTGGAAAATACACAGAGATTAAAGAAATTTTGTTATAGGAGGTTTTAGGGATCACTAACAGCTTCTCTATTATAATCAGGTACCTGTTAGACCAGTTAGAGAGGAAACAGTTACTGTTATCACAGGAATTTACATATGACTCCCTTTAACACAAAAGGTACAATTAGGTGGGGTAAGAGAGGAAAACCCAGATGGGGTAAGGGCGTAGAATTGAGCAGAAAGACTGTATCATATGTACAACTCCAAATCAGTCATTAGAGGGGCTATTCTCATGATCCTTCTTATTTTCGCTTTCAATTCAATCCAAAGTAAAATGTCATGCTTGGAAGAGTGAAGTTTGGTAAAGATGCAGATATGGAACAGCTGCAGTGTTGGATTTTAACCTCTTTGAAAAGTAAGAGATGTAACTACCATCTAACCCTTAAATAAGTAAAGAAAAGCCATTAAGAGTGGCATGTTTTAGAGTGCAGAAATTTTATGAATAAACTCAAATGATTTATTATCCTCAAATTCTCTCTCTAGAACAGGTGAAAAGGTGAATGGAAGTTAAATACCATCCTCAAACCTTTTATTCTTTTCCTCACTGTCATCTATTCTGGCTATAAAACTTACCTCTGTCTGGATGTTCTTTGAGCTGAACATATGTAATGTTTTAAAAGGAGCGTTCGAAACAGAGAGCTTCATAGTCTCAGTCTTTCCCACAGAGGATGCTACGCCTATCAGAGAGTGGATTACCTAGTACAAACTGCACTGTCATGTTGACAGGTAATCTAAAATAAAGTCAGAAGGTTTGCTTTTTTGCTTTCAACTAGCTGAAGGAATTTCTGTTTGCTTTGTGTATGTTTATTGTAGACTACACACTACTGTATCAGGATCATTCCATTGGAACTGTTCTGTGAGGTCTTATTCCAGTAACATAAACTCCAGAAGCTGTTTTGCTGCTCCACAAACCTGTGCCTATTGACTCCCCTGCTCATTATTAAACAATGTGACAAGAGCTGAAGACAAACAAAAAAATCCAGTAGATCTACAGCCCCTCACACTTGGTCATGATGCACTTGGTCCTGTCGGTGTCGTAGTGGCCTTGCAGAGGTTGCAGGCAGTGCACCGCTCCTCCCCGAATGGGTACTGGCGCGGCATGTACTCCCCTCTTCTAAAAGATGAAATTTGAAATTAAAAGGAAAAAAAATCTCAGATGGTAGTTCCTAAATATTTTCAGATCTATTTCTGCTTACAAGCCTGGAAAGAATGGAATTAAAGATATATTTTCAAAAGCATATGCATTCAAAATGTTTGCATTCCTGTACTACAATACAATGTGTTACCAAAGCACACCAAAAGTAGAGGAGCAAATTGAGGTTGTCTCTGCAAATTAGTCTCAAGAACCTGATCCTTCTGGATAATATTTCTATTTATTCTTTAGATATAACAAAAAAGCCATGATACACTGCTAACATTCTGTGTATTCAGTGGTTCTGAGATGCTTAATAGACAAATTCCAAAGAGGTGTGCAAGTAGAAGCTAACTACAGAAGAAACCAGCAAGCAGTTAAGAACTAAAAGGAGAGGAAAAGAGAAATGGAATAGTCAGTTTCACTCTGGCCCTGATCAGCCACACTAATACTCTCAAATTCTCTTCTTCATAAGGATTCACATTCTCACTTTCAAAAGTGAGCTGCTAGTTCCTCTTCCTCTTGATTCATTTATGTTCAAAACTCAGTAAGTGCACTCCTTCTACTTCTCCATTATTTATATATGTCTATTTCTGTGTAGCTTTTCATCCTAAATAACCTCTCTCTCACTATAACATTCATTAAAATTCTTAAAATAATTCCCACTATGACCTTTACCACCTCACTGAATGTTTTTTGCCAGAAACCTGCAGTCCCTTCACACCATACAAATCGCACCATCTGAGTAAGGCTTGTTCACATTAAGCCTAAACCACAGGGCTGAATCCTGCAAACTCTTCACATGCCTAGTCCCTATTCAGAGGTATCCCTTATGTGTAAGGTTTCCATTTTAAGTTTAGTGCTTTATCCTTGGAAGCAGTTGGATTTCGATTTCTACCCTGGTCTTGCCTCACTGACATTTCCAATCCCATTTCTTTATATGCAAAGGGTAGATTTATTGAAAAAAAGGTGGGTTTTTTCCCCAGGAAAAGGTATTTGCCAGTGTCACACATATATGTATTCTGACTTCTATAATTTGAAATTTCACTAAGAATTTTGTTTGCATGAGTCTAGGCACAACCCAATATGATCCTACTGGGGTATCATTCTGAATTTATATGTTCTGCAGCCACTGGGAGAAGAGTTGAATCAGTGTCATTCACCTAACAAAACAAATGAAATTCAAATGCTTGTTTCCACAGAAAAGGGTTAAATGTATTAATTACAAATGTCAGCAATAGCAAAGAGAGTATACAGTTTTGAAATAGTGATAGAATTTTGTTTTAATTAAAAGGATATTTGTCATATGCAATGCAATAGAGTCAAATTAAGGAAAAATATCTATGATCAATTGACACTATCAGCTATCAGATAAAATGAAATATAAATAATGGCATGGTAGTGAGACTCTGTGATAAGCAACAGAAGTACAGGCCGAACAGTATACTTGTCCTCCTTAGCCTCACCATTTTTAGAGCTATTCAGCCACTTCCAGAAGGACATGTAAGGCTACCAAGCCATTTCCAGAAACTGTTCTTACCCACATCAGAAAGATTTTGAAAAGCTGGACCCTACAATGGCAACTTCATGAGTTTTAAAAAAGCTTGTACCAATTGACTGTACCAATCAAAACTATGTAATCTTCTAAACAGTATACAAAATAATTTCTGTGGCTTCCACAAATGAGGACAAGGCAGAATGTGAAAAGAACCCCACCTCTGCTGATGACCGACCAACTACATCATGGAAAGATTACTATGCAGGTAAAATACAAATTCAGCTATATAAAAGGGCAGAAGTTTGGAAAACATCGATGAGTTTGCGGAGATCAGAATTTAGAAGATCGGTGATATATAAAAAGAAAAATTCAGGCTCCACTGAGTCAAAAAAAATATTTTAAATAAGGAGAAAAAAATCCAAAGAAGAGGAAATAAAAGCGAGGATCTTTTCAGGACAGAGAAATGACCATAAAAAATGAAATGCAGAGAATAGGGAGGAATACACATAAAAGAAAGAACTTAGAAGGAATGCTTTAAGGTAAGAGGAAGGAGAAAAGCAATAAAAGAAGAAGAGAAGAGACTTTCCCAGATCAAGAAAAGGGAAAGGTTCCTGAGTGAAAGCATTGACTTTTTTACCATCCTTTAAAAAGCTTGACAATTTCTTTGGCAGAAAATGCTTGGCAGAGGAGACAGGAGCAGAGCAGGAGGCTTTAGAGGAAATTCAGAAATAGAAGAGAATTGAAGGGACAAAGGTTATGCTACCTTAAGAGAAAAGAAAAATCACAGAATATTGTGAGTTGGAAGGTACCCACAAGGATCACTGAGTCCAACTCTTAAGTGAACGGCCCATATGGGGATTGAACCCATGAACTTGGCATAAAATAAAGATATTGGTCAAGGGACAGAGAAATGGATAAAAAACGAGATTTTTTTTTGTGGAATTGAAAACTGCATGATGCTCACAGTATTTTTCTTCAGCAAGGCAGAGTGACACTAAAGTAGGATGAAATCAGTGAAAGTGGAACACTAAAAATGTGCAAAGAATGGTACCTTTTAAAAGGAACCTTTTAAAAGAAAAAAGGAATCATGAAGAAGATCAGGCAGGAGAGCTAAGAAAAGCTACAAAATTAATGTGAATAAGTTAAGAGGGTCAGAAGAAAGTAGTTCAGTGAAAGACTGCAGTAAGCAGAAATCACGATGGCTGAGTTAGAGCATGGGTCTGTCCAGCTGATGAGCTCAAGAGACTGCAAGGGCGGGTAGGTGAGATGCTATGTAAACACAAGGACCTTTACTGCAGAAGCCAACTGGAGAACTGAGGAGAGGGGGAAAGCCAGAATTACTGAAGGAATGGGAAGGCGAATCAAAAGAATGACAAATGAGCACAACAGAGACAGATAAGTGCAGATGAAGGAAGAATTACAGATGACAAATCCTGTCTGCATTGATATGTTATCTTACTGCTTGGGCAACTTGCAGTAGAATTGTGAAATGTTTGAAAAAAAAAGGAAGCTAAATTTGGTTTCACCCATGCCTCCTAAAAAGCCTAAAAGCACTTAAAAAAGCTTCCAATAATCAAAGTCTGTCTTGGTTCGAGAATCAAATTCACATTTCAGATTTGAATGGAGACCCAAAGTTATCTGGAATTATGTTTTGCTTATGGCTTTAAATATTAATTGATTAAATAAAGTAGCTTTTTCAAAAATAGTACACACACACATACATACATTATAAGGATGATATGTTCTCTTTGAGAAACCGCTACTGGGATGATATGAAAACATCTGACAAAACCTGTAGGGTATTTATCACTCTTGTTCACCAGATTCTCTCTCCCTCCCTCCCCCTCCCCCTCCCATCTATCCCAAACACACCTTAAAAAGGAATTGTATGGTAAGTGAAAGTGACTTGGTGCAAGAGTTTTGACACTACACATCACATCTTAGTACAGAACAATTTACAATTCTTCATTTTAATGACAATTGAAATCTACTATTCAGCTTTTTAAGGCTATAATAGGATATCACAGATGCATGGTGTGTATTTAATCACTAAACATCATTCTTTTTGTGGCTCAGAAAGCAATTAGCATACAATCAGTATGCAATCCTTTCATTAACCAGAGAATTATTGAGGTGTTTTAAGAATTCAGCTGTGGCTTGTCATATGTTCGGCATAAAGGGATACAGTGAAAAGCACAGTTTCTTTTCTCTTTAATTCTGGTGCAGAAATAAGGGACACAGGCAGCAATCTGATGCTCTGTCACAAGCAGCCAGTGGTAAACCTTTCTGTATCACAACTCCAGCACCAGATGCCTTCTGCTTGCACTGAGATACATTCGAAGTAGGGCATGGTTATTCCTGCATGAAGGGTCAGCATTTACTAACCACTAGCCACTTGTTCCTTTCAGAATCTCTGAAGGAAAATGAGAAGGAAAACTACTCAGTTCTTGAGCATTGCTGTTTTTCAATGTTTATCAATGCAGTCAGTATTTCCACATCCTCTCTCCCCCCTCAAAAAAAAAAAAAAGGATACCATTTTGTTTTGTAACTGTACTGTGATTTTGCTGGACAGTTCGCCTCTGGAAGAAACTTGCAAAATCAGCAGGAAAGGCTCTAACATATCCTTGACTCATCCTACTTCTGCTTAATGCTGCAAATTACCTTGCAAAACTCCAGGGAGGCACTGCCATCCAAGCTGGAGGCTTATTCCCCCCTACTAGTTTCAATTCTCATTCTTCACTAGACTGCTGGCTCATCAGGGATTGGTGCAAGCATCAAAAAGCCCCACTCTTTTTGGTGTTAATTTATAAACAATAGCTATTTAGGAAAATACAAATTCAGTTTCTGAGAGGCTTTTGAAGAAAGAGAAAAATGGTGTTTAAAACAGATGAGAAGGTCATTATTGACAAAATTGTAATCAATTATCTGTCCATTATTTGAGCTTTTCCTCATTAGATTTGAGTCCAACCTGCAAAGTACTAATGCTAATGCTCCTCAGGGAAGCCTGAGAGAGCTGTCAGCACCAAGCACTGTATTTTCAACTTAAGGATCTCCTTGGGTAATTTATAAAGGCTAAAAGTGGCAATTTGGGGAAGTGAACTGGTGCTTTATATCCTTCCTCAGATTAATCTGACTTTTGGAAAAGAAAATTTGAAATAACTTCATAAGAGTTTTTGCAGAGTAAAGAAAGAATGCATGGCTCTTTAGAGACAGTAGCTACACCACAAAAAATGTTCATGGGCAAGATTCACATTTCAACAACTTTGAATGCTTCTTTAAAAGGTGATGGCCTTTGGCAGATAGCTGTACTATTATTACTGTCAAAGCTAAGTTCATCTATATCCTGTGATTTACATTTCTTGGGACAAATATTTTGAAAAATTAAATCTCTATCTGGACCAATAGTAACATAATTTTGGGAATGTTCAGTCCTGGCCTACTGTCTCAGTCTCTCCCCCAGCCTCAAAGTTACAGAAGTTCTCTGTGAATAAATTCTGCCAGTCTCTGAGGGAATGCAATGTACTGGAAACCTACCGTGTTCACTCAGTATTTCTACCTGATCATCTAAAGAACTTATTAACATTCACACATCCTCCCTCTTTTTTTCCTTTATCAACAAGTATTTGCATTTGAATCATAAAGTAATTGACAGACAAATGCCTGCAAAATTATTTAAGGCAGAAAGACACAAGGAAACAATCAATAAAATAACCTGTTCCTAAGATAACAGAGTTTATTTAGACAGTGGTGAGCTACCAAAAAAAAAAGTCCAAAAAAAGCCATCTTGACAGGAAACGTGGCATGTTTGTCGTAGATTACTAGCTAACTTAACATGCAAAAATCTGTTCCAAACTGCTGTGAAGAGTTGGCTCAAGACACACTGTGATGAAGGCACAATACCTGAAACATTAACATGTCCAATTGATACAGATATGCAAGCACAAACTTTTAACTGATGCACATAGAGTGTGACATTAAACAAAAAATTAATAGGTTGTTTAGCTCTTCTAAGATTTTCCTTTAACATGTACATCTATTTATGCATGGAATATCTTGCCAACAGAAGACACACACAGACAGAAATAGGAAAAGGGGTTTATCATTCTGTAATCCCAGCTTCTCTCTTCTTGTGACACCCTGATTTGCAGATTCAACAAGTGAATTTGCAGTAATTTGTCTCCTTAAAATCCACAGGTATATGCCACCAAAGTTTTGTGTACAATAAGAAGAAAAAATTTGCAGTGTCCACTATGATCAATCTCTCATTTTTCTAAATGAAACCAAAAAGGTGAAAAATTAAATCCATCTGACAACGCTGATTTATACAGAGTTTCTAGAGAACTGGAGAACAAACAATAAAATCCAAGAGCATACCCTATTTCTTAAGCACTCCGTCTCTTAAAGATGATTTAGAACAGTAGACAGTGGGGCCATGTAGGGTCAAGAAATATCTCTTATTAGAGACACCACTGATCTGTGGTTTCTCTTACAAGCTCTGTGGGTAGGTATTTTGGATGACCAACTGCATCAGTAATCAGTACCCCACTAAAACTGCAAGAAGCACGAGCATACAGAGGATAGCATAGGTGTAATATAAACAGCAGCTGCCCCACGTGACGATGTAACCTGTAAGCATGATGATGGGGAAAGCATTGGTGTCACACAGCCCTCTCTCCCTCCCTTCTCACACTAGCTGTGTATAACTGGTGCACTAGCAACAACTCTTCCAGATCTTTGCCCCTGTAGGAGCTACATTAGCTCACCAAGCCACAGCTGAGTTATTTATTCTCCAAAATCTCACATCTCCCAGGCACAGAGGACAAAAATCTGCCACATCAAATTGGACAAAAGGGTTTTTTAGTATATGCATTCTGTGTTCATATGCATTGTGTGTTCACTGATGATCATACATGGGTGCCTAGGGAGAAAATACCTGAAATCCAGATTAGGAGTGGCATTTCATTCCACTGATTTCTTTTAAGAAAGGAGACATCACTTATCCTTCATCATTTCAGCTAACCTAATGGGTTTGCTCTTAATTCTCCCATTTCTCCTCTCCAAGACCTCTAGAAATGAACATTTCTATCGCATAGAATGAAAAAAACCTCCCAATATTATACTATTTTTAAGGAGGCCCCACATAGATATCCCAGTCCTGAAAAATATGTGGAGCAATCAGCATAATTGCACACATGAAGTGTCTGTCTTCTCAAAGAAAACAAAAGGAGAAACAAAACAGAAGTGGCCTATCAAGCAAAGCAATGGACTAAGTAGCTATACCTGATCACTCTCACCACAACTGTTTGTCCCTGTCATTGCTACAAAGCCAACTCCAGATAGGCATGCTAAGGAAAGGAAAGTTCTGGTAGCAAACTCAGTCTACATAAGAGAGATTAGAGCTCAGGCAGTTTAAAAAATGGTTCTAAATTTTTATAGACTGCCAAATAAGCTTGGTCTTATTTTCGTAAACTAATCTCCTTACTCTCTATCCCCATCCAGTGCATCTTGCCTTCTCTTAAGACTACAAGGTCTTCAGAAAATGATGGATGACACTTGCAGTGATCATTCAATGACTTAAGGTTCTTGCAAAGGATCTAGTTTAATTTCTTTTTGGTTTTAATTAGCCATGCATAACAACAAATAGGGCTTCACAGCCCCCTGCCCACAATCTCTGTCTGGGAACCTCAGCCCTTAAAGGCAGTACACACTGCCATAGCATTCTCTTGAAGCTAAGAGTGTGACATTTAAAAATGTACACAATAAAAAGACAGACTTACATCAGCCTCATAAACAGAAAAATTGTTATCTATATAATAGTTGCATATTGTAGTCAGTTATGTTCACAGTATGGTACAAACTTACTTAACACCATCTGTAAACTGTCTTATCTGAGAACAACATATCCATGAGAAACAAAGGACATGTTAATTATTGGTGACTGAAAGGTGACAATTAAGTCTCTCTGGGTTTCTTTTCCTCTTGTTGTAGCTTAGGAATGGTACTCCCCAATTTGGTACTCCCTCTAAAACCACCCTGCTGCTCACTCCCTTTCCCACTCCCACCTGCAGGTGGCTGGAGAGGAGAACTGGAGGCACAGAAGGTAAAGATGACAGCTTGAGATAAGAACAGTTTACTGAAAACAGCACAAGGGCATGCATAGAGTCCTGCCCCTGGGAAGGAATAACCCCAAGTACCAGTACAGACCTACTAAAAGGACCTGGGAGTCTTGGTGGGTGACAAATTGACCATGAGCCAGCAGTGTGCCCTTGTGACCAGGAGGGCAAATAATATCCTGGTATGCATCAGGAACAGTGTGACCAGCAGGTCAAAGGAGGTGATACTCCTCTTCTACTCAGCCCTAGTAAAGCCACATCTGGAATACTGTGTGCAGTTCTGAGCTTGTCAGTACGAGAAAGACAAGGACCTACTGGAGAGGGACCAATGGAAGGCCACAAAAACAATTAGGTGTCTGGAGATCTCTCTTATGAGGAGAAACTGCAGGAACTGGGCCTGTTTAGTCTAGAGAAGAGAAGATTGAGAGGGGATCTCATTAATCCATAAAAATATCTCATTAGCAGGTGCCGAGAGATTGGTGCCAAACTGTTTTTAGTGGTGCCCAGTGACAGGATAAGGAACAATGGACACAAACACAAGAAGTTTCACCTCAACATGAGGAAGAACTTTTTTACGTTGAAGGTGTCGGAGCACTGGAACAGGCCACCCAGAGAGGTTGTGGAATCTCCCTCTCTGGAGATATTCGAACCCCACCTAGACAACGTTCCTGTGTAACATGCTCTAGATGACCCTACGTTGGCATGGGGGTTGGATTAGATGACCTCCAGAGGTCCCTTTCAACATAACAATTCTGTGATTCTGGGTTTGATCTCACAAGCTTTGGGGAAATCTTTTGTTACAGGTACACTGGCTATCAGCGTTTGGGACTCCAGTCATGTCCAGCTTCTCCAGGAACGGTTCACTTCTAATTAAATCACTAAAAGACAAAACTTCAATTACTATTTGCTTTGTTTTGTTTTCTGGAGTATAACTGGTAGTATAACATGCTGAAAGCATGTACACTTATTCATTCTGCCAACTGAACTTAAAAACCTACCCTTTCATTGACTTCAGTTCCCTGAAATGTACTCAGGAACCTCTGAGCTTCCCTCAATGTGGATGAGCACAAAGGGTCTTTCGCCTTTGAAATATATTGCCTGTCTGGGCAAACTCCCAAAAGGGAAGAAAGAGGGACCCACCTTCCTAGTGCTAATGTATTACTTTCTATTTCCTATGTATTTATTCCTTGCTGAATAAAACCTCCTCTTGCCCTTTTATTCCTCAGCCATGCCTTCACAAAAAATGGATGGAATAGGGCACATATGCTGGATCCAAAATGTTGTAGATTCATAAGAAAAAATAGCTTGGCTAGTATAAACTCAGTCTGTGGATCCAAGTTTGTTCAAAACAAAAGTATTTAAAGGATAGTTAAATATTCTGGCAGGTTTTCTGGCAGATCACATATAACCTGTCTTCCTGCAGCGACCATGAAGCCAGAATAAATACTGTACTGTATGTTCTAGCTGATTTGACAGAAATGCAGTCATACAGTCAGGCCTGAGCCAGTCCTGTGCTGTACTAGGAGGTGATCTGGTTGTGTACAGCTCTGGTATTCCTGAACACAGAAACATAGCAAATAAAACTAACTAAATCCTCTTTTAATCCTCCACTAAAGTTGCAAGGGATTTCTAGGAGTACAAATCACACAGCATGGATTGTTTCGTCTTTTCTCAGTTCTGAGTGTTTTGTAAGAGGTCCTCAATTCCTTCCTCAGTTTTTCTCGGGTCTTCTACTGACAAGCTCCAGGGCTCAGCATAGAGTACTACAGCAAATTCCTGACTATCCAAACATTTTATTTTGCTGTGCCTGCAGTGAGGAGAAGCTTAGCAATGGAAACCTACAGTTTAATTATTTGCTTTCAGAGGTACTGGCTTTTCTTCAGTGTAAACAAAACTGCTTTTTGTGTAACTTGTTGCCAGAAACAACGTCCAAAGTAATTTAGTAGATGGTCTAATAGCTTTCAAATTAATAGTCCAATAATTTCCCATATTGTTTAACAGTCCTGGAGAAAATCCCCTGAATTAACGGGGTTACTGTTGTTACTCTCAATGTCTGTGGTGTGCTCCATATGCATACATTCTGGCACTAAAATAAATGCTTGCTGAGTCCTAGCTCATGCAGCCCATGCTGCTCTGCTGGGCTCTAAATCTGCAGTACATACAATCATCTGTGTTTGTTTAATTAATTAATTTATTTATTTTGTGTGTGTGTGCGTGTAACAATTTTTATTTTCTCCACTTTACTGGAATACTGACTACCTACCTCAAATTTTCATTAGTATACAGGAAAACATCTTCTTTTACAATTTCCAGGTATTTTCTCTGTCTTTCCAGCACTCTGCAGTGTTTGAAATCCGGTTTCATCAGGGGACTCAGAATCTAAAATTTCAAAATCAATTCTCTTTGAATCTGCCTTACAAGGAGAAATTGTGAACTATTCTGTTATTTCCTGTCTGACGCTCCATGCCATCCATATGTTTTTTTCAACTTCCTGTGGAGTGTATCATTCTTCAGATAGAATTAAGCTTTCTCAATATTCTATTCTTCCTGAAGAAATTAAGGTGTGAGGGGTTTCTAAAATTCATTCCTCCCACTCAGCTCTTTTCCCAGCTTTTTTTTTTGTGTGTGTGTGTGTATGGTACATTCAAGTTTCAGTTTTCCCCAGAGGCAGCGGTTTTTGCTAACATATGTTTTAGATGGTGCCCAAATTCAACTCAAAGTGCCAAACGAAGATGGAGGAATACTCCATCGGAAAGGGTCAGACAGAAGCAGCCACATCCAGTAAAACAGAAGGATTGCAAATGTCATCAGCAGGAACTGAAAGGTGGAATAGGATTGAGCTTTACCCTGCCTCAGCCTCTAAAGCCTGTGGTTTAGGGAGGCTGCAAAGGCATGAAATAGCTGCAACCTCATTTCTGAAGCTGCTCTCTCTGCCTGTCTTCTACAGCTGTTCATTCTGTGATTTATTCTGGAGAACAGAGGAAGGATGTCATAAGTAAGGAGACAGTGGTAAACACCAGTATAAAGCTTTCTGTCTCACAGGTCAGGCTACCATAAGGGCACGTTTTAGTACAACGGTGGGGAGGGAAGGTTAATTATTAGAGAGGAAAATAACATCTAAAACAATAGCTATAGACTATATACAAGACATATAGTCTTACAATAACATGACCCTATATAAGTATTCACTATCAAAAGCCACCCATGCTCACTTGATCATGAAAAAAAGACACTCAAAGTATACTGTTTATGTGAAAAGGTACTACACAGGCACCAAGATTTACCCCATAGACATACAGGGAGCAGGAGGTAAAGGATGTGAAAAGGGATGTGATAACAGGCATGGAACAAAGCAAACTGAGCCGACATTTTGAGTATGATTGCATTCTAATATATAGTCAGCAAAACTGGACAGGAAATGTAATCAATTCAAGTTTTCTTATGCCCTTCACACTAATTCCCACCTCCAGGCAGGCCAGATATTTCACCAGAACAGTCTCTTTAGCTTTCTGCCATGGAAAGAACAATGAACTGTGAAAATGCGCAAAAAGAAAGAGACCGAAAATAATTAGTTGAGTGTTTTCAATCTTTTAAAGAGAGCGGCTCCCAATGCAATGTGGGTACCACTTTATTTCACCTCGTTTTTCTTTATTTTATCCATCTTCAATATGAATGATAGTCCTATGGCATAAATCTCACACACAAATCTTAAATTTCCTAACTTGGAGTCTGTCTAATCTAAGGATTTGATTCAGGCTGAGTATAAATAACCTCTGGTATGAATCTTACTTGTATGTCAAAGTCTGAGGTGCCTGAAACTGGGCTTGGAGGCATCTTAGTCCTGTGTACACACAGAGAATGAGAAGATGACTCATTTTGGAATGAACCCAAATGTCATGAAAAAACCCCTTTAGATTATGCAGGAGTGTACCAGGTCTGATTGGGATGGAATTAAATTTCTTCACAGCAGCCAGCATGGTTTTGCGACCAAAACACTGCTGACAACTCACCCATGTTCTAGCTATTACTGAGCAGTGCTTGCACAGCTTTGAAGCTTTCTCTGTTTCTCACTCTGCTTGCTATGGGTGAGGAGGCCAAGGAACTCCACACAGAGGAGAAGAGACAGTCTAGGAGATTCCTAGAGTGTATAGAGGATAATTTCCTGCTCCAGCTGGTAAATGAGCCTACCAGGGATGGAGCCCCGCCAGACCTCCTGTTCACAAACAGAGAGGGGCCGGTGGGAGATGTGGTGGTCGGTGGACATCTGGGACACAGGGATCATGAAATAACAGAGTTTTCAATACTCAGGGATGCAAGGAGGGCCGTCAGTAAAACCTCTACGTTGGACTTCTGGAGGGCAGATTTTGGCCTATTCAGAAGACTAGTCCAGAGTGTACCCTGGGAAACAGCCCTAAAAACAAAGGGGTCCAGGAAGGATGGATGTACTTCAAGAAGCAAGTTTTGAAAGCACAGGAGCAGGCTGTCCCACTGTGCCAAAAGGCGAGCTGGCGGGGAAGACAACCGGCCTGGCTGAACAGAAAGATTTTGAAAGAAATTAGGGTAAAGAAGAGAGCTTACCGATTATGGAAAAAAGGGCTGATGACTCAGGAAGAGTTTAGGAATATAGTTAGGTCGTGTAGAAAGAAAATTAGAGGGACAAAGGAACAACTTGAACTGAATCTCGCCACCTCTGTGAAGGATAACAAAAAATCTTTCTACAGATACATCAATAGCAAAAGGAGGGGCAAGGAAAACCTCCACTCTTTACTGGACATGGGCAGGAATATAGTTATCAAAGATGAGGAAAGGGCTGAGGTATTTAACACCTTCTCTGTCTCAGTTTTCAACAGTAAGACAGGTTGTCCTGAGGACAGCTGGCTTCTGGAGCTTGTTGAAAGAGATAAGAATCTGAACAGCCCCCCTGTAATCCA